>NW_009954497.1:713848-722184 GCF_000747805.2 Chaetura pelagica
GAATTCACTCTTTTTCCAAGAGCCACTGTGAAGTCTGTAGCAGCAAAAGCAGGTAACTGAAAAAATCAAGCTGTGTCAAATCAACAGTGGAAACAAAATGTCCAAGTTATCCAGTGTACCTGAACGAATGGGATGTGCCAGTGCTGGGAGTGTCCCAGCATTTGTATATATGGGACCTGTTTGTAAATGCAACACTGACATTAGGTTGACACGGCTCCTCAGCTTCTGCCAGGTGGGAGATGCGCAGCAGGAGGCTTGTGGAAAGCTCAGGCTGCAGTTGGGCTTTGTCATGCTGCTGTATATTTGGAAAACCCTTCGTCTCATGACTGCAGATTTGTGCCAATGTTTAGACAGTAAAAAGCCATTTGCTCCATGATGCACCTCACACCAAAACTTTACAGACTTCATCCCCTTTCTCACTTCAGCATTGCTGCTTGGCTATTCTTATAGGAGTCTTCAAGACAGTATAAGCAGGACAAGAAATAATCAGAAGTTGTAAGAAAGAAAGGAAAATGCCCTGAAAGAAGCAGCTTGGGAAATGTAGTCAGAGCTAAGCTCCCAACCAGAGCCCAGCCCAGTAAGTACCTTGTCCACAAAGTCTGGTTCAATAACATTCTGCTTCTCACTTTCAGCAGCTGCTTCAATAGTGACGAAGAAAATGTTGATCCCTGATTCTCTGGCCAGCCTGGAGGCCTCCTCCACTCGGTCAGTTGGCCACCCATCCACCAACACTACAACCACGTTGGGTGCTCCACCTCTGTTTCCATTAGCATCCAAAAAAAAGTTTTTGTTAACAAATGAAAGTGCCTTCCCTGCAGTAAAAGAGGAGATGAGGATGAGTTATAGGTCTGGAAGCATTCTGCCTGATAATATCTCACAAAATGGTATGCAGTAAGCTGATTCAAGTGTTGGACCCCTGCTGAGAGCCAGGGAAAGTGTTTTCTGTGGCTGTGTGAGCAGGAAGGGAGGTCACTGCTGTTGGTGCCAGTGCCTCCTGAGCCCTCCTGTGCTGAACCACATCTGCCCCCTCCCTGTGCCCCAAGGGGGCTGGAAGCAACAAGCTGGGTTAGCAAGTATCCACAACATGTTGGTGGGACCTGCCTGAGAGGAGAAAGGTAAATCCTGTCCACTTGCAATGGGCTTGCAATGCCCTGACCAAAGCAGGCAGGTCACAGTGGGAACTGTATCCCTTTGACAACTCCGCCCTCGTGCTGTGCACCATTCAATCACAGCCTCCATACCTTGACTCTAGAACCCAGGTTCTGGAGCCTTTCACAAGTTGAGGTTGTGCAAGCAACCCCATCACCTACCAACATTGGAAAGTCCACCTTTCTGTGGGATTTTCTCAATGGCATTTCTAAGGTCCTTGGAGTTAGCATAAGTTTTTAAGTTAAATTCTGTGGATGGGTCATCTCTGAAAGGAGAAATGAGAGCAATTGTCAGGTTTTTTTGCTTCACATGCAACTATACAGAAGATACAGGGTCTGTCTGTGCTACTCGACTCCTGCACATGAGCTGGAGTGAGACATTTAGCACGAGTCAGCCACAGAGCTACAGCTGCCAGAATGTGCAGTCATACCCTGCAGCAGTGGGAGTAGCTGCACGAGAAGCTCTTACCCGTACTGAACGATGCCCATCAGAGGACCAGTGCTGCCAACGCCAAGGGCCTGAGCCATGTTACTGAGGAACTGCTTCTGGAGCTGAAAGCGGCGTTTACCAATGCTCCAGCTCCCGTCCATCAAGAAGGACAAATCAACCTTGCAATCTGAGGAGAGACAAAGAAGTGCAGAAAATATTTTCAGTCCTTTCTGGTAGCTCTGCTGCTTGTGATGAACAAAGGCCTAAAGAGTCTGCATCCAGTGACTGGTGCTGTGCAAGCTCTGCCTAAAAGCCTTTGACAAGGACAAGTCACAGCTGGGGGCTCAAGTCTGCCCTGCTCATTGGTAAACATGGTTCTTGGTATGATTTTTCTCCTGTAAAATATCCAGGCTGAGTGACAAAAGGGCAAGAAGCTGTCTCCAGGAGTCAGTCTGGGAGAGCACCATGTTTGGGAGCTAAGAGAAGAGGCCAGCCATGCAGGGGCAAGCTGGCTTGTGCCCTCAGAACTGTGGCTGGGGCTTGGTCAGCTTTATTCACAGCCCAGAGGTGGTGAGAGTTTGTAAAGCCAGACAAGACCTTTGGATTTTGCAGTCTGGTCACCTGCAGAGCACAGGGATTTCCTTGGATTATGCTTTTGCAGGCTTAATTTGTATAATAGATATAACAAGAACAGTTCTTCACATACTGTGTTAATGCTGCTCAGAAGGGAGGGAGGAACCCACTCAGTTCCATGTATGTGTGATGCCTGGGATGTGCCTTTGGGCAAGGGACATTGTGGGGTCTCTTCAAGGAGCTGCTGACAGCAATCCTGGCAACTCTGCTGCCTTCATTCTGGGCTGGAGATAACTGCATGGATGATGATTTCTCTTGGTGTTTTGAGATTGATGGGGGCTGGTACATGTGTCAGCAGCAGCAGCCACAGACTGCTGTTGTTCATTGCCTCTCTGGGCTGAAAGCAATATTCTAGAAAAGCTATGCCTGCACCCAAACAAACCCTTCCCTCTAATTACACAGATGAACCTCATCTTTGTGTTCCTGCAAATGCTGTCTTCATCACTTCCAGCCCGCTTTTACGTCTCTGCAAGTTAGTGGTAAAACATTCATCAGTTGGCCTGCAACCAGGAGTGAGATCAAAATTTGGCTTAACTAGAGCGCTAATTAACATTTTCCCCCTCTGGCATCTGGGTCATCCCCATCACTTTCTTTCCCTTCGATGATGCCTCCTACCAATCACACTGTCCAAAATAGTGTGTTTTAATCATTAGGTAGCCCGAAGGCTACAAAGCGCCAATTGTTCTTACTGGCTTATGCAACCGCCTCCCATCTCATTACCTTCAATTTTTTTGTCCCATAGCTGTCTGGTTTTCTAGTTTTAATAATGCTGAATTAGAGAAGCGTGACTGAGAACCGTGTTTGTTCGCAGCAGATCGTGGGGCAAGGGCGGGAACCCACGACAAATAATAATACCTCAATTAACAGCCAAGTTTTCCTGAATTTCCTGTCCTTCAAAGGGACCTACACCATGCGGTCTATATGTGGAAAGTGGGGAGATGGTTAGCCAGCAGAGTCTGGGCATGCAAAGATTTACATACACTTATATATAGATTTAACTCTTGGGAAGGATTCAGACAGTAGGAGCATTTCAGTGCTGGGACATCAGTGAGACTCTGCAAGAGCACAAGATAAAGGCACTATGTGGGCAACACAGCTCTCTGATTTGCAGGAAGGCAAGACCTGAATTATAGCTTTTATGGTCCTAGAGGTATCAGCAGGATGAGAGTTTTGATTCTGATGTGCCGTATCTCAGTTCAACTGCTGGAAACACAATTGTGCTTGTCTTCTTCTCTGCTACACGGAGCTCTGCTTTCCTGCGGTGCAATTGGGTCTGTAGGGCAGATCCTGCCCTTTTTCTTCTCATTTTCCTTGTTTCTGTGTCAGTTTTAGGTGCATTTGACATCTTTGATTGGGAAAAAAATACTTTTAAATATTAGGAGGAGCACCTGGGAATATACAGACAGTAGCTAATGTAAAGAGTTCATGAAATGCCAGTTCTGTGAGACGTCATTCAGCTGCTGGAGGATGGGCAAGAGAGGAGCCCAGTGGGAGGGTGAAGCCCCCTCTCCAGGGCAGCCTCCCGTGAGGAGGTGGCAGACGACCCCATCTCTCCCCTCTTAGCTTGCTTTCTCTTTTTCTTTCCACTCTGGGCCTGATCTAAAGACGTGTTAATGGACAATTCTGCCTTTAATTATAGAGGGCTGCAGAAGATTTCCTTCTCAGACCAGGGGACCCTACGTCTCCATCTCTGGGCTGCAGGATTCTCTGTGCTCCCTCTGCATCCCCTCCCTTGTCCCTGCAGCAGGCGCTGGGTCCCTCTCTCAGGTGGTTTCCTTCCCTCCCACCCACTGCTGTGGGATGAGTGTCTGCACTCAGCATACTCACAGGACCCTGCTCTGGTCAGCAGGGCTCACTCATCTAACCCTGGCCGCAACACCTTGGTTTGCTGTCCTGTGCCACTGAAACCCCAGAGTGAAGCTCTGCACCCCGGGAACATTGGGCAGCTGATACTGCCCAGGAAGAGGTAGCAGTGAGCAGCCACCACCCCTCTGCAGGTAAGGTAAACCTTTGCTGTTTTTTCCATCCCTGTAGAAGCAAAAACCAATTCTGTGTATGAGGGGGGTTGGCAGAGAGCACTCACTGTTCCTCTGCAAGGGAAAAATACATTCCTGGTGTTTCTTAGACTTTCTTGAAAACCTCCCTTTTGCTATTTAATTTGAATGCATTTTAGCAATGTGTAACTAAAAAAATGGTATTTTTTAATTATGTAATTAATTCTGAAGTACATACTTGGGTTCCCCTGGGAGACTGACTCCAGCGGCTTTGGATTAAATTCTTCCTTGGAACTGAAGCCTAGAGAGAGAAAGGAAAGGCTCCATCAGTATGTGTTTGGTGGCTGTCCCCATTCTGGAAGGAAGTGGGCAATAGGGTGGCTGCAGAGTCCCCCCTGGCCTGAGAACTGGTGTAGGAGGGAAATAAGGAACTTGGAACTTATCTTTCTCAGCCTGTATCATTCTAGGATAAAACAAGAGCAGACAGATTTCTAGATGTTCCACCAAAATCTCTCAAAGCACCAACTTTGACTCCCCTTTGTGAGTCTGTCCCCTCACTGCAAGGGCTTGGCAGCAGTGTGAACAAGTAGAGGTTCCCTCAGGTGCTATGGTTCCAGGGTGGTGATGTCCCAGCACTTTGCCCCTGAGAGAACTGGCACTACCACCCCACTGACTCACCTTGCCTCATCTGTGCTTTACAACGAGTTGCACAATGTCTGAAGGAGACAAGCAACAGGGGTAGAGGAAGAGAGTGAATTTTGGGCTTAGGCTGGTGTGTGTCCATGGCTGCTAATTGGATAAATGTGAAGGATGGTGGCTCAGCAGCCAGGTGAAGTAAAGCAAAGGAACAGGACCTGCAGGGGAGCACTTTGAAGGAAGTGGCCACAGGACCCCTTGGAGATACAGGCTCAAGTGTTTCTTTCAGACTGGGGCTGGACTGTGCACATGCATCTGGTGACTCTGCCATTACACCAACAGCCATGGCCTCCCAAACCCAGGATAGGAAAAGCTCGCCTATATGTAAGTGCCTGCAGGCACAGTCCCACAGATCTGTTCAGGTGGTGCAAATCAGCCCGGACTGCCAAAGGCAGAGAGCCCTCTTCTTGCCAGGTACCCTCCCACCTGCTCCTGCCCCACCACTGGCTCCCATGCTTGCCTAGTGTTGGTGGGATGCCAGGAGAAGGGGGAAAGTGGAGTTAAACTGGGAAGATAGAAAAAGGTTAATGATGGGCTGGACCAGCTCCCTGACACAGGTCACCCTGTGGCCATGCAGGTGCTGGAGCAGATGATGACTGGGAGACAAGGCAGCCCTTTTTTCTGGCAGCACTGGCTTATGGTGGGTTTATCTGATGCAGAAGTTGTGGGTGACATGAGACAAAGGAATCAATGACTTGGATCCATACATAGCCTCTCTTTGTCAGCCACACAATTGTATTTCCTTCTTTAAAACCTGGAGTAGCCTCGCCCTCCTGACTGTGTATGCTTTAGTACAGGTTTTAATTACATGGGCACGTAACAGTTCCTCAGCAATAGAACAAAGCCATGCTTCACCCTGCAGCCTGCACACCACATACCTCACATGTGCCAGCTTGGTAACCCATATGTGCAGTTCCCCCACTTGCCTCATTTGCAGAACAGAAAGTAGGTGGATTTAACACTGCAGTGAAATTAGATATTAACATGTGCCGTTCATTTCAGCAACTGAATTGTATAGGGAAGCTAATTCATAGTTAACTGCTTCATGCATTTATCTGCATCCAATAAAATCTGTGTTCCTTACCCAGCCATACAGTTGACATTAGCTGGGTTGGCACAGAAAGCTGAAGTGTAGGCGATGCAGCATTTTCCATTTTTATTCACCGGTACAATTACCAGTTCCTGAAGGTTGTAGGTCAGCTGGCTGATTTGTGCTTAGTGTAAAAATGAGGTCACCACCAAATAACCTTCCCCAACTAACTGGGGAGGTGGTCAGTCTCTATGGGCCTCCCTATTCTGCCAGTCCACTTTAATGTTGTTATTGCTATGGGAATTTCAACTCACTGCATGGGCAGTCTACTCCATGCTAATTAAAGTTCCCTTCACTGATTTTCACAGCTGTCCATGCTGATTAAACTTACTATTCATTTAAGTAAGACTGCAGTGACTACATCCACATCAGAAACATTCCTTTGAAGTGACAGTCTGAATTCACTAGACTTTATCACACTAGTCTATACAGGGAATTCAGTTGCTGAGAAACTAGTGATACAGCATCTCATCCTCATGCCCCACCTTTCATGGCATTTAATGTCATTTTCTGCCTCAAAATACCCCTTTACACCCTGGCCCTAATGCTGTAGCTTTTTCTAAAGAAGCACTCTGATGGCTTAGGCTACAGAGGATACAAATGCTTCCTCTCTCTGGCTTAGACTGCCAGTGCTGGAGAAGAGAGAACTGTTCATGTTTGGGATGATGCAAACTTGGACTCAACAGGTATTGCTGCTGACACTGGGTTTGCAAGCATATGGACTAGGCTGCTCATGACAGCTAGTGTAAGGTTTGGTCATGGCTCAGCTTTGAAGTAAGCAGTGTTCAAGGGAATGGTCTTTGCAAGGGCCACCAGCACAGCCCTCTCCAGCAACAAAAATGGTGATGGAAAAGATACTTATATTGGATGGTCCAGCCCCTTGTAAGAGAGACGGTGCATGTCATGAGCTGGCCTGTAGTTTGTGTAGTCTGCTTTAAATATTCTCAAGGAAAGGGATTCTTCAAATATTGAATGCATAGAATCTGCAGTTTGTAACTGCTCCTGGTTAAGGGTTGTCCAAGCCTTGGTCTTGTTGCTACTTGAGCCTGCTACAAATGTGTAGTAGGTTTTTTCCCCTCACCAGTAATCATAAAAATGTTGTAATCCCCCATTGTCAGTTTTTAAGGTGAAAATATTTCAATCATTCTTACTATTCTTTACAGATGGCTTAAACTCTCCTTTCCTTATGTGAACCTTTCCTAAGTACATTGACATGAGAATAATCTGTCATCTTCATGGATTGCAGCTCTAGACTGCAATCCCAACTGTGGCATTCGTAAAATAGCTTCTTATTTACAAATGGATTTCAGTAGCTAGAACTCCTTTCCTCCAGTGTAGCTGCCACCTCTTTTCAGAGCTCATCTGTTCTGCTTCTGCTTTAGGCAGAAACTTGAGACTGGTGCAAGCACAGAATAATTTTAACTACTAAGATGTAAATTACAAACCTAGTTTATAATTTTAAATACTGTAATTAGTCTTTAAAATGAGATTGTTACCAGCAGAGTCATGGGCCTAATGAATAGATTTAGCTTTCCCCCAAGAGTGTTGGAAACCAATTATTCCTTACTGTATGCTTTCAATATTTACCTGGGTCAAAAAGGCTCAATCCAGGTTTCCACAAGTCTGTTTCCATTGCTTTCACACATAAAAGAGAAGAAAAAATATTACTGAAAATAATGGAATTGCCTGAGATTACAAAATCCTGACTCAATTTAGAAAGTTCCATTTATACATTGAAGTATCATTAACAATTATGATCATGCTAAGGAAACCAGTAAACCTGGAAATCTTTATGCACACATTTCAAGCCGTATTTAGGAGCCTCATATCATTGCCTCCAGAGCACTAATCTCTTTTATTATTTAAAACATGCCTCTTAAGATCTGTTTTGATCTTTTCCCTCTAAATTGCATTGATACTGAGGCAAGTATGCTGACTTCAGTATACTTTTGCTTGGCTTAGATTTTTCTCCACAGAAAATCTCCAAATACCTCTCAGCTGCAGATTTCTATATCCCCCGCAGAAAATCAAAGACATTGTATACATTTTGCTTGCAGCCAATCAGGCATAGGAAACTTAATCAAAACTCCTGCTTTCATAAATAAACCCCAGAGTGTCTTTGTTTTTGTAGCCTGCTGAAGAGCTTTCCCAAAAAGGGATATTTTGCTCTGGATTACAGCCAGATATAAACCCTTGCAGCTGATTAGGACAAGAACAGTACCAAAGAGCACTGGTGAGGTCCTTGACCCCTCTCTGTCTATCTCCAGGCTTGTTTGCTGTGGTTTACAAAGACATGCATCTCAGCCCATTGAAGCCGTACTGCCTCCTGCACCTGACTTTCCCTA
>NW_009954497.1:722203-732977 GCF_000747805.2 Chaetura pelagica
TCCCTCCTCAGACTGGCAGCTGGTGAACCACAATGTAGGTTTGGGAACCACAATGGAGGTTTGGAAAAATTCATGGCTTGCCAGTGTCCTCCATTCTAGTGAGACTTGTCCTTAGGCACTGACCTTGTCCTTAGGTTGCCATCCCAGCAGGAGCTATCAGCTTCTCTTTGGGAAGGAGACATACTGCATGAGATAGATGGCTAAATAAGATGGGTAGTGTCCCTTAGGGTATGAGGAACCCTCTCATGTTTTATTGCTAAGGTGATTTTTTCAGACCTCCTTATGCTGAGGACTAAATAGACACGGTATGAAAAATCAAAAAACTGAGGGAAGTGAAGAGCTGAGGAGTCAGTGAATCACACAATGTTTTTACAGCCCTCAGCAGTGTGGAACTAGGGGTGCAGGTTACAGAGCAGGAGGACCCTATCCATTGGGAAGAGCTGGTGTTCGTTTGTCACCAGAGTGTCCCATGTGTCTCCTGAATGCTGTCAATGAGAATGAGAGATTACAGTGAAACCAGCTTATGAGCAGATATTATCAAAAGGTGTGCTTCACCCTTCCAAGGTGAAGCATCCAGTGGCTGTGAGAAGATTCATGTGAAGCTACATTTTCAGCCTACCCTGCTGAAAAAAAAAACCCAACAGGCAAAGAGCAAATAATAAAGAAGACCTGGCACTTGGGAGTTTTCTTAACAGATATGCTGCTGTGTGAGTTGCAGTAGAAAACGTGCTTAAAGCAGCAGGAGCTGCACAGCATGTGGAATCAGCCGAGGAGCTGCACAAAGATCTGTCCATCTTTTCTCTTCTTCATAAGCAGGGATGTGAGCTGAAGGATGCAGAGCAACAGAATGTGCCCATCCCACATATCACAGGTTTGCTTCTGTTCCCAGCTCATGGCCAGGCACTATTCTCAGAGCACAGATTCCTCTAAATTCTCTGACTGTTTAAGCTCAAAAAAGGACAGATGCTTTTCAGAAATACAGAGTGAGAAAAAAGCAAAGACTGCTTTTTGTCAGTAGGAGCAATGATGAAGTTTTTCTAGATTCACTCTTCATAAGAACTACTTCAACTCACACAACTGCAGGTGCTCTAATCTGTCCAAATATATATGGGTGAGAGCTGTCTACTGCTTCTTTGAGCAGTCTTCTCAGGGCTCACAACCTTTTGAAACTTTCTGTGGTGAGAAATTCCTTGTGTTTTCCTTCTTAATGAAGAAAAGCACTAAGTAAGTGTCAAGGGTTGGGGGAGCTGGCATATCAGAATATGCAGCTTTCTGAGAGACCTGTAAATCCAGGCAAAAGCTCAGTTTCTTGCAAATACTCTTGGACATAGAATTATGAAAATTCTCACTGAAATGTGTACCTGAAAGGGAAATTATTATTCTCGTAATTAGCTAGGGTGTTTTTGTTTGTTTGTTTGTTTGTTTGTTTTTTTCCTTGCCACTTAATGTTGCCCATAAAAACCAAGGGTTGTTTTAAAATATTTCAAGACTGGTCTTTACACAAAAAAAGCAACCCACAACAAACCCAAACAAACCACTACCACCACCACTCTTCAGTATAATGGTCTTGAAAAAAATTCTGGCCTAAATGAGTATGTGATTTCAAGAGAGTTAATGTGCATTGTTAAGAGTTTGGAAGATTTGGGACCTCTGAAGAATGTGCAGATAGAAGGTGTGCAAGCAACTAGTGTGTCAGGAAGGGTGTTCTCCCAGCACAACCTTTTGCTAACCTGAGCCAGTGGGAGGAAATTCAACAGCCCAGCCAAACCTGCAGAACTGACCACTGTTGTTTGCAGAGCAGCATGTGTGCACTTGGTAGGATCAAGGAAAACAATTCTCCTTTCCAAAAAAGCCAGGAGTTGTTCAGAAATTTCCCTTTGATCATTAGAAAAACTGACTGCTTGGAAGCAACACATCCAAGCTGACAAAACCGGGGCTGAAAAAAAGATCAGGACTCATCAGGAATATGGCAGGTATGTGTGGGTTTTTTCCTTCTTGTTCTGTGGTGAGGAAAACAGAATAATTCATTATGGTAATTTGTTCTTTATAATCACCTTTGGGGGGGACCTTGAGGTGCCTTAAGCCATTAGGTGGGCTGTGGCTTTGATTTAAGCAAGACTCAGCTCTGTGTGCCCCTGCTTCTATGGTGAAGATTTTGCTAGCCTGAGGGTCAGCCAGCACACCCATTGTCCACATGTTAGGGCTCTTCCCATATCAGCCCTGCCAGGAAGGCAGGTCTGCCACTCCAGGCTATCCAACCAGCATGTTTACAGGCAACATATTTGCTCTGCTGTTTAGTCTGGGAAAATATTACCCTTCTGTCTCCTCTCTAAAGGTGGGCACTGGATTTTGACAAGGGCAATGGGAGCTGGGGGGGCACAAAAAATGTGTGATCAGAAAAAATAAATAAATTACTGTGACACCAGTATGGCCAAAAAACACTCATCAGGAATATGGCAGGTATGTGTGGGTTTTTTCCTTCTTGTTCTGTGGTGAGGAAAACAGAATAATTCATTATGGTAATTTGTTCTTTATAATCACCTTTGGGGGGACCTTGAGGTGCCTTAAGCCATTAGGTGGGCTGTGGCTTTGATTTAAACAAGACTCAGCTCTGTGTGCCCCTGCTTCTATGGTGAAGATTTTGCTAGCCTGAGGGTCAGCCAGCACACCCATTGTCCACATGTTAGGGCTCTTCCCATATCAGCCCTGCCAGGAAGGCAGGTCTGCCACTCCAGGCTATCCAACCAGCATGTTTACAGGCAACATATTTGCTCTGCTGTTTAGTCTGGGAAAATATTACCCTTCTGTCTCCTCTCTAAAGGTGGGCACTGGATTTTGACAAGGGCAATGGGAGCTGGGGGGGCACAAAAAATGTGTGATCAGAAAAAATAAATAAATTACTGTGACACCAGTATGGCCAAAAAACAAGGAAGACAAACATGGGTGAAAACCAGAAGGAAGAGAAGGAGACTGAAACAAGGAGGAGAGGAATAAAAGTGAGGGAACAGAGTAAATCTTAGGAGAATAAGTGTATCCATTTAAGTACATTGCAACTGAGTACTCTGGAGCCCTGGGAAGTTGCTGGTGGCCTTGCAGAACGCCTGCTTACTGGAGAAGGATGGTGAATTGCACAGCCAGGGAGGAAAGAAAGGATAGGTGATGTTTCTACCCTCAGTATTAGAGCAACCTTTGTGGTCACAGTCAGCTTGGAGGCTCCTGGGAACAACAGGAACAGAAGATTTACCTCAATCTAAAATCTGTTAGGCTGCACAGAGCTGTTTGGCTGTTTTGTTTGTTTGTTTCTCTTTTTGACTAACAAATAAGGAAAATTGCAAACACTGCACTAGATGTTGATTCCCACAGCCTGAAACAAGAGCTCACCACTGACCGAGCTGTTCTTTCCTTTTTGCATTCAGGAAGCTGCTAGTTGTCATTCAGCCCGTGAGGCTTGCCCTGGTTCTCCTCCAGGACACATGAAAACTATCTGCCTAGTACTGCCTGAGTGCTAATCTGGGGTTGCTAAAACTGTGTAAGAGAGCAGAAGATCTGCTGCTAGTGATCTTGCTCACCCAGGTGGGCTGGAGAGCCAGCAGCTCTCCGGAAGGCAGCATCAGGCTCTTGGCGCTGAATACCTGCGTGATTCAACAAAGAGTTGAGAGGTTAGACACCAACATGCCAGGAGAAAGAAGCACAATTGCAGGGGATGCCATGGCCCCAAACTGTCTTTCTGCACGTTTTCAAACTAAACGGAAAATGAAGATGGAAACTATGGCTTTAAAATTAAAATATAATATAAACAATATTAAAAGCTGAAAGAGGTTGGCAAAAGCAGAAGAGTTAAAATGTTAGTAGAGGCTGCACAGTGCAGCTGTTAACTGGTGCAACAGGACAACTGGTAGTGGGTCCTGAGATCCTGATCATTCTCAAGGCCTGGAAACTGAAAACACGTGTTTCCTCTCTAAGTCAGGCCTTCATCCCCCAAACTTATTCAGACACAGAGTTCCCCTCTCGTTTTGCAACAACAAATGTTATAAAAGATCTTTACAAATAATTTTAGAATACTATTTTGAGAACAATTCTAAGTTTAATTATTCCTGTTTCATTTTTTTCCCAAAAGTTAGGCCAGTGTGACTTTTGCTCTCATTGCATCCTGTGATGAATGTAGTTAAGAGTGAAAAACTCTGCATTACTGCATGACTCAGTAGATGAGAGTTGTGGAACTAGCTATGAGGAGGAATTAGAGAAGGGATAGCAATACCTTTACCTGCATTGGGTCGTAAAATATTCCTGTTACTTGGAGAGGTGGAAGTGCCCCTGAATGCTTTGAAAATAATAAGTTGGTTAGTACATGGAACTTAAACACAAGGTTTTCTAGTATTCCAGCAATACAAATATGCTAGTTATTAATTTAAGACATACCTGTATTCAGTCCTCTTCCTTGGGCAGCCTGAACCTGTCCTAAGTAGACATCAAAATGGAAAAATGTAATTTATACCATGTTTGGTTTAGAACTAGTGCCACCTGGCTTTTTCATTGAGTGTTATTTAATAGCTGTTAGAGCTAACGGTTCATATACAGAGAGTTTTCATTGATATACATTCTCAGTTGTTAAGTATATATTTTGAGCCCACTTATGAAAGGTTTGCCTTGCTCTATTTGTTGTATAGATTAACCTAGTCAATATTCCTTTCCTTTGTATTACTTTTACGGGTCGCTGGTCTGCATTTAAAAGGTTTGTAGTTACTGCTGTGATTTGCTTTCCTGTGTCACTTAACTTCTCTCACGCACTCTGCTTATCTTTGTTTCTATTTCAGTACCATCCAGTTGTGCTGGTTGTGTGAGGAAGGTTAGGTTTATTTTTTTTCTAAATGTTTGTTCTTATTAAAGACAAATACAACCTTCCCACTGATTTTGGCATTGCCAGAACTTTACCCTCAATGTGCATCTCTCAATGATTGGGGAACCTCAAACAGGGTTTCCTATTTGGTATTAAAGACAGTAGTGGCCTCTTTGCTCAGCCTGCTGGAATAGGGAATAGAAAGACAGCAAGAAGCAGGACCAGGTTTGCAAGCACATTAGGTACTAAATGATGCAGATTCCCACTGTACTTAAACCCCTTTGCATTTAGTTGTCACTTCTCTAAATCCTGCCATATGCATATCTGCACATTTGACTTGTTAAGATTAACCCCTCCAGCCCCTGCCATTATTCTGGGCTTGCAGCTAAGTTTGATTTCACAATGCTTTCCCTCCAGACCTGAATTGCCCAAAAGGCATCTTCCCTGTCATGTGCTTGTCTCTGAATTAATTGGCAGCAGGGATGGCCGCAGTTACATATGTGAGAGCAAAGCTGAGCTCGAGGCACTCAGAAATAGCAATAAGAACCTATCAGAGCATAAAACCTAATGTTGACCTAGCTCTCTTTTCACTCAAAAGCAATCATATCCCCATCCTCATAAACTTGCCAACAGTTGAAAATATTCTCCTTTAATTGACAGCACAGCTGAGCAATTACATATTGTGTGGGAAAACACCTCTTAATACTTGCATTGTAGGCTGTGAGTTGGAATGGAAGCTGGCTTCTGAACTGAGATGCAGAGCTCTGAGAAGCCACCACTCAGAGCTCTCAATAACAGGAGAGGCACACAAAGAATAACATCACAGTTGTGCCAGGCTCAGAACCAAAGCCTGAGGTTTTCAAAAGATCATTGGTTTAGCATAAGTCAGCATTTCAGAGCTCTCAGCCCTAAGTTTGGATGGCTAGGCAGCCCTCTGCATCATGTGTCTTATAATGAAGTCAAGTCTTCACCCTCTGAGAGGGTGAGAACAAAGCAGTAGGAAAATACAATTCAAGAAGCACAAGCTTTGTCTCCAGTGTTGTGAAACCTAGTATTTGTCAAGGCTGAAATGCACAGATATTCACTAGAAAGGCTTCCCCAGAGCTGTCAGTAATCAGTGTCTGTGGCATTCAGGCCAAGTGTCTGTTTTTCAGTTTAGATCTAGGCTTGGATTCAGTCATTGAGTTTGCTGAGGCTTGAAAGGTTATTGAATCATTGCTGCCTTAAAATACACTGATTTGCATGCCTTGTGGTATACTTACTTGATGCTGCAGCTACCACAGATGAATATGCTGGGTGGATACTGCTAGAGCCTAAAAATAAGATATTTTATTTGTCAGCTGTTGAACCAAAGAATTAAATGGAGAAGGAAAGATGAAAGAAAACCAGGTATGCAAATATAATATAAGAATTCCTTCACAGTGTTTAAAACTTTAAAATCCAAAAACACTGACAAAAAGTATAACTTCAGTTTATTCAAAGTTGCCACAAAATTAGTTCTAAGAGGAGTCTTGACCTATTGGTTGAACTCTTAGTCTAGACACATGTAGCAAAGATGTATTAGTTGACTCTTACACCTGAACATCTTGGCAGCATTTGTGTATGGAGAACTTACCCCCCCAAATCAGTTTATATCCCAATTTATTATATGTAAACATAAAGACTAGTCATAGATGTACTGCATATGAGCTTTCATCTCTGAGAATCTACGTTTGTGTTTATGTGAGACACACTAATTTTGTATGTATCTCAAAGGTACAACTCTCTATTCCAACCTATCTGTTGGAATTTTTTCATCCACTCCTAATACTTATACATTGAATTACTGAATACAGGGTCCACTAAAATATGGAATATATAGCTGCATGTCTTAAATTTTAGGAAAGCTGTAGGTCAGGAGGAAGGCAATTCAAATATCCATGCTACTGACCTATATCTCTGACCCTGTGCAGTCCAGGTCGAGTCTTGGCTGCAGCAGCAACTGTTGTGGTTCTGGTTATGGCAGGTGTTGTGGTTGGCTTTGGTGTGGTGGTGGAAGGATCTGTCGTGGTGGTGGTTGGTGTTGGGGTTGTGGTGGCCATCTGCGTAGCTGGTGTCGGCACAGGGGACGTCTGGTACTCTTTGCGGACTGCATCCCCTGTAGGAACATTGACATGGTCACTGCAGCTGGATGTGTGACATGCAGGAAAGCATCATTAACAGTGCTCACTGATTAAGGTGATCCAGACACCGGTCTTCTCCTCAGGATATCTACCTGCCATTAGTGCTTTCATTGCTGTGTAGCACATGTGCCTGTGTGACACAGTATCACACCACTCTCCAGGAGGTGCTGACAACAGCCTCTTGTAGCCCTAGTGTTTCCCCTACACTTGGCTTTGGCTAGGAACACCTGTCAACCTGACAGATGTCTCAGACCTAAGAAATGGTTCGACCAGCCGCTTGCAGTTTCCAGTTTTCCATCATCTTTTCTCAGAGTAATTAAGCGGTTACAAAGTCCATAAAAAAGGAAATCATCTGGAAATAAAAGATGGCTGTTCTTAGTCACAGACCAGAATAAAGTATGTGTTGCTCAACACAGCATGAATACTTTTGGTAGAAAAATGGCTTTCTGTTGTTTTAGGAAGCAGGTTAGAGCCAGAGTAGAGAGTATTAGGGCTTCAGCTGAGGGGAACTGAGGAGAGTACCACCTGGGAGGTGCCAATTTCATCCCACTTTGACTCATCTTACAGTAGCTACTACTTTAAAAAAATGTATCATCTGTTGTGAGAACAGTGACAATTCTAATTGTAAAATTTGCATTCTACATATCCTTATACAAAATTGTTAACGTGTTCTTTCAAGTTATTGCCTTGAAAAAGAGCCTTTGGTGTTGTCTTCTCCATCTGCCAACAAAAAAAAATTCCTTAAACTATATTCCATGTTCACCTCAGTCTTGTTCCTCTCCTCCCTGCCTGGGGATGGCCTGACAGGCTGAGTACACTGAAAGGGAATGCTGCACAGTCTGTTCACTGCTGCACAGCACAAGCTTGTATTTTACTGCTGGCTGTTCTGCTTTTGGAAAGCATCATCACGAGACTGCCTGGTGGATTAATTACTGCCTAACACCAGTCAGTGAAAAACTCAGATCTCAGACAGTTTTAATGGGATAGTGCTGAAAGAGAGTGTGGAAGAAAACCAAAACAACTCAGCTGAAAAAATCAGCATGAATGGTCCTCTTTGGGCTGAATGGTGCCCTGCTCCAGACTCCTGTGCTAAAATGAAGAAGGCAGAGGGCACAGTGATTCTTCCCCTACGATCTGGTGCTGCAGGAGAAGGGAGCAGGCACATCGGCTGGCTTTATAGCCCAGGGGCAAGGAAGCTGGGAGCTAAAAGTGGCAGGAAGCAGCATGGTAAGAGCAGAGAAAAGCTGTTGTCTTGGTGCATATTGGCTGAGTATCTGCTGGAGCCTTTAACACAAGACGAGGGCTCTTGAGGGCTAGCTGTTCCCAGTGCTCCTGTGGGCAGGGTGCCCATCTCCCTCACAGCATCTTCAAAGGGTTTGCAGGGCACGTGTCTTGCATACGAAATTGCCAATAGCTGTAACACAGGCTTTTGAAGTTCTTGATGCCGGAACTCACCCAAAGTGCAGGCAGAAATTAAATTGAGAGGATGCCTTAGATTCTCTAAATTGTCAAATGTCCTTCAAGCACTCATGTAATGGGGTTGATTTGGTGGGAAAGAGGCTGTAGAGAAGAGACTGGATGAGGAGTAAAGCTGTATGTGTTAGCAGTGTCAAACTTTCCTATAACCATCTGCAGGCAGTTTAAACGGGGAGGGATGCTGTAAAAAAGCACAAAGATCCCCAGCCCATACCTTGTTCTGATGCCTTCTCTGCTGCATTAGCAGTATCTGCACTCTTCATAGCTTTTAGGTCTTGCTCTGGCTTTTTAGGCTCTGCGGCAAAATATAAATACATTAAAAAATAGAGTTCTGAAAGAAGAGTCTCCTATTTAGAGGCTGTCAGTCCCCAGAGGAAGGCATCCTGAAGGCATTTGGTAGGGTGGTGTCACAGTTTGATTAAAGGAAAAGTGGTTTGATCCTGACTCAAACCACGACAGGCAGGCAGTCTAATCAGACCTTTCTTACCAGGCAAGAAAAAGTGGTGGCTGGGTGCCTCTGGAGAGTAGTGACTCCATGTTTTTGTGACAAATGTAGGCATTTATACTGCTCAAAAACTCCTGCCAATGTCAATAGAATTTCTGAACTGAGCAATAAATATGAGGTTTTACCACTAATAAACTAATTCTCATAAGATTAATGCATCACGTTGTCAATTTTTCCTCCAAGTAGCAGCATGCCCTAAGAATCAGGGTCATGGTGTGTGTAGGGTATTGGGAATAGCAGCTAATGTGCAATATTTCAGTCACTAATTCACGTAGTTCTTTCTTGCTTGACATTTTCAGATCATCATGGGGCCAAATCCTCAATGCCACAGACTGGCTTAGAAGGAAATTGAATTTTTTTTGCTAGTCTTTTTTTCTTCTAAGACCTAAAGTCATAAAAGTACTTGCAACATTTTTTACAGTTCAAATACTGCTACCCTGCAAAACAATCTATCTCTGCATTTCTCTCTGACTGAGTACTAGATGATTTTGATCTTCAGTATTTTTCTTTATTGGCCTATGTAAGAAATTATGCAGTGTTCATGGTTTCCTAAAAATGTGTTTTATTCTTTTAAAAACAACGGCTTTTGATTGTTTTTACCATCTGCGAATAATTACAGTTTTGGGAAGCACTATAGCCAGCAGCAGCATTTAAACAGCTATCAGGCACTATGAATCTCTGGCATCCCTGAGATGATGACCAAAATTGTATCTCTGACAACTGATCAGGTGTGAAGCAGCATTTTTTTGCTAATCTGGCAGCAAATGAGTGTAATCCTCAAAAGACTGCCTTTGCCTTCTACGGGTAAAGGGTTTAAGTATCCAAATGTGCAGTGTGGTCTCTAGAATTTAAATCAAAAGAAAAAGGTAGCTTTTTAAACTTAAGAAATAAGTAGGAAATTCTCCATCACAAGATGACCATATTACAGAGATTTTTATCTTAGGAAGAAGCTCTTTCTAGGAGAGTAGATCTGAGCTGCCTGGGCTGAGGCAGCAGTGCTAAGGAGGGCTGACAGAGCAAAGTGGGGCTTGGGAAAGATGGATTGTGACCATCAGATCTCTTTGCTACCTGTGGAACAGGGCTGGGCAAAGCAAGACAGGAGCATCCTCAAGCACTGGGTTTGATATAACAATTGCAATTTGCTCTTTTGACCATCCTGTACTTCCTTTGTGTGAATGCAGAGTCTCTGTTGCTAGGATCCTGACACTCTCATTTACAGAGTTTGATTCAAGAACAAAGTGAAGGAAACGACCTGCATCTTTGGATTACTGCAGGGACTGTCTCCTGGTAGGTTTTCTGTGTGTCTGAGATGTGACTCAATGACACTCCACATTCCTAAAATGATGCTCGGTTAATGTGGGTTTTAGCACTGATGGAAGATGTCATTGCTTGCAGCCTGCTGAGCTCTACCCTGGCTACAGTTGCCCCTGGTCCAGTGTGAGATGTTTGGGCTGATACTTCACATGTGGGTACATTTGGGAATGATGTAGTGCTAGAGATTTTTTTCCTAAAAAAAGCTGAAACTTGTAAAGTATTGCCTCCCTTCAAGCAGGACAATTTTGGCTCAGTAATTTCTGTGTACCTGGTCAGGACACATAAACCAGTCTGTACCTGTTTGATTGTAAATGCCGAGGTATTGCAAACTAAGGGCATGGCTTTGAGTGGTGCATATTCCTTCTGAACAACTACAGCATTCAGATGAAATTGTGCCTGTGTGCAAGTTAAAAGTCTAGAGATGAGGGAAGAGCTTTGTACTTTGCTTTCACAGCAACAACAGTAATAGACAGGGAAAGA
>NW_009954497.1:733040-756022 GCF_000747805.2 Chaetura pelagica
AAAGAGCAGAGTTCTACCTAACCTCTGTCTGGCCTTGGATGGTTACACCCACTGGCAACTGTTTGAGTTTATGGTGAAGATACAGGACATTGTATTATCACACATCTCGCAGTGGATAAGCTCAGGAAGGCTCGGGCTCAGCAAACACCAAAAGAGCTGTGTTACAGAAAGTTGTAGTGATATGAGACGTGTTTGTTGTTTGTCTTACAGGGGACACAGATAAGTGTAATTTAAGTGACTGAGACACTTCAAGTACACTTGCTACTACCTGCAATGAGGCTTGATCAAAGGCCTCTAAAAACAACTAAATTGTTTAAACTGAATTGAGTCTTACAGAGTAGGATGCCAACTAAAATGGTTGTACAGAGTAGTTCCTTATCATCCTTAGCTAAGCTGCAGTGCATTGGCATCTGTGTCATGAGTATTATATTATTATTTATTATTATATTCTCAACACTGAATATCCCAAAGGATCCCATGAACAGCATGAGGAGAAAGTCAACATATAAAACCTCAAATGCTTCTGTATAATCAGTATGACATAATACTCACTAAAAGGTTTAAAGCAAGGGGAAAAAAACTACTTGGGAACAGAAGTCTGTGAAACATGGTATGATCATAAAATAGAAATTGTCTGGAATAATTTCCATATGCTTAACATTAAAAAAAAAAAAAACCATGAGGGATTTGGATGAGATACTAAAGGATGCATTAACTTCTAACTGAATAGTTGTATCATTGTATTGCAAAACTGAGAAGCTGCAACACGTAGTTGTGGATAGATGGAAGGCAAAGTCAGTCATAATTACTTGCCTGATTTAACAGCTGTGCTTTTTGAAGAAGAATATTCAAGAGTTGATGGATATGTCACACCTTTTCTTGGCTTGCCCTCTAAAAAAAAAATAAAATATTAGACAGCATCACAAAATACTATACATTTTCTTGCAACAAAACTCCCATCTAACATAGGTGTTCAGAATCAGACCCTGCTTATTTACTGCCCAACTTATATTTTTGAAGATTTCCTTAATCTGATGGCAGAATATCAAAACCATGTCACTAAAAATAACAATACCTAAATCCACCATCATTGAAAAAAAAAAAAAAGTCAGAAAACATGAAAAACATTCCTGGGGAGGATTTGAAGAGGTCGGTTAGTTCATTCCTTTGCTCTCAAATGGTGTCATGTGTAAGGGAATGGTTCCTGAAGGACATCTGTATAACCTGTACTTAAACCCACAGCCTCCCTAGGCAGCCTTTTCCGGTGCCCAACCATGCAGTTGAGTTAAAAAGCATGTTTGATGTGGGATTCATTTCATCATGCACACAGCATTCTTCTCTGACCTCGATTTTGCAACATGACATTTCTGGCAACAATCTTTTGCAATAATGACAGTGAGAGGAGGCTATGCTGGTGTGTGGGACCATATGGTACCTATATTTAGATCTAAAATGAGGGTCCTGTCTTAGAACAATGAGGTACATTTCCCAGTTAAGCTTTAAACCACAAATCTTTTTAGTCTCACACTAGACACGATCTGTATTGGTACATGTGGCCATGCAACTCCATCTCTTGGTGCGAATTTTGTATTCCCAAGGCATGTTTATATCACTGGATGACAAGTGTTGCAGAGAAGCCCTGTGTAAGGAAGACTGCTCTGGTCTCTAGGAGCTGGAAATAATTTATCTATGCAAGCTTGGATGGTGGGTGTGAGACTTCTGGACCCCCCTCTCTATGACTTGCTGTGCAGTGTTGTGTGTCTAGACCACCCCAGGTGAGACCTACCTCCACCTCCTGCAAAACCTGAGTCATGATGATGATGCTAGATTTGCTTTCCTTTATTCCCTCAGTGGACTCTTTTAGAAGTTATAAATGGCACTGCAAGTGGGTTGATTGTTACCCCGGGTGATTAATCCAGAGACCAACAGCACTGGACAGAATTAGCTGCTGCAGGCTGAACAAATCCTGGGACCTGGGGGCTATTTCACCTCTGATGGCAAACAGGAGGGTATATGTGAGAGGAACTGGTCCTGAAAGTGGAGGAATGGCCATGGAGCTTGGGGAGGCTTTATTCATTGTCCCTTTTCATGCCTCTAGCTCCTTTGTTTTAGTCCTTTCTGAAATTTCAGATGTAATTAAATATACTCGATGAAGAAGTTAGTCTGAGTTACTATGAGGCAATGATGTAAGCAGCTATTTCATTTATCATTTACATTTATTTATAAACTCAGAGCAGCTCCACTGAAGTCAACACAGACCTGCCATAGACCAGAGCCTACAAGTTAGTATGCAAGGACTAGCTGCAAAGTTTCCTCCTTGCACAGAAGCTGGCCTAAGTGAAGGGTAGCAGGTCTTCACTTCCACTTCTCCTCAAGCTAAAACCAGGATCAGCAGCCAAGCAGGACTGCCAATTTGGTAGAAAGATAGAAAGTTATAGTATTGCAGATGATTTCTAAATGCATTTCTTTATCCCTAGCAGAGGCAGGGTTGTGAGGTATGTGTGGTTGGTACATGGATGCAGCAGTAGCATATTCATCTGATCTTAATTCGGAATCTTTCTGTGCTAATCTGATTTTTAATGTAAACCTGAGCCCACTGCTGTGCAGTTGAACTATCTGGCATGGGGAGGCTGGCTGCTCCTGGTCTCCTGGGTTTTTGATCACAAAGTGATGATCAACAGCAACTTGCATCCCATATGTGATTAAGAGGTAGGTCTGACCTGAATGTGGCCCTGTTCTCTGAGGCAATGGTAACATCTTTTCTACTGTTTGGGAAAAGCTGCATCTAGGTTGGAGTTTGCTGAACATATTTTAAAATGGCTTTACATGTGGGCTGAAAACCTCAGCTTCTGGCTATTGAAGTACAAGCTCTGGGGTGGTGGCTGGTCACCCTCTCATGCTTATTTGTCACTAGCAAACCCAGAGGTTTAGGACTCTGTTTTCTTAACCCACTAGCTGCAAAACTCCCACTAAACTGAATGGACTCATTCAACTGAGTGCCAAGATGTTTCAGTGTTTGAAAGTGAAAACCAGTACATTTGCATACCTCCTGGTGTGCTGGCTGCTTTAATCCCACAGGACAGACCTCTTCCCCCACTGCCCCTAAATCATGCCACTTCGTTGCCCAGGGCCCCCGAGGATTCCTCTTCTGTGCTCTTTTGTGTGGATGCTCATTCATAATTTAAACATCACAAAATTTTGGTGACAATATCGTAACAATGAATAAGCTGTTGGCACATTTCCAGGGTAGAGTATTGCATCCGAGTCTGGTTTGTTGAAAGGGAATTCGGCTGGAGAATAAGGGACTCAGTTAAAAATTTGAAGCTGTCCTGAAATTAATGCTGTAGGTGACTTTGTATTTTTATTGGAGAATGCTCGCTGCAGCTCTGTCTTTTTAGGACTCGTAACTGTAAAAACAACCCAACTCCTCTCTTTTTGAGAGTGAGATCTGTCTGCATTCAGCCTCAGGCTGATGAGATGAATAGCACAGCCTTACTGGGGCTCTAGTTTTCTAAATTTCTCTCTAAAATGTCCACACTTATAGTAGGTATAGTGAGAATTTATTTCTATTTATAAACCATAGAATCATAATGGTTTGGGTTTGAAGGGACCTTAAACATCATCTAGCTACAACACCCCTGCCATGGGCAGGGACACTTTCCATTCGACAAGGTTTCTCAAAGATCCATCATATAAAATTAAATATATGATTCAAATTATACGATGTATTATATTAAAGTTATGCTTGACCTAGTTTATAAACTACGTACTTCTACTGACATCAGTGAGGGCATTCACCAGGCATAAAATTGAGTGCATGAGGCACAAATCTCATCATGCCTACACATACCCAGATTTCTCATCATCTCCTCTGACATGTGCTTGAAGCTTACTCTTCTGTCTTTTTTAATGTCTTACTAATTAAGAATAAAGATTTATTACTATAAATCAAAAATTCCAACAGTTTTATGGGGTAACATTGAGCAGCTGCTGAGGTAAAAAAGAAAACATTTCCCTTTTCTATACCAGAATTACAATGTGCTTTTTGTTGGGGAAAAAAACAGCAACAAGTACAAGTAGCAACTGAGCTATTCCAGGAAACTCCTGCTCATCCAAAATAAATCCTTCTCATAATGTGGTGTACCCATGGCAGAAGGCTGTAAAAAATGCACCCAAATATATTAATGCAAACTCCAGATGACAGTTTGTTTTGGTCAGTTCCCGAGACCTTCTTTGCTAGCCGCGAATTTTCACATGAAAATAACATTTATTTGTTTATAGTGGTTGTTCAGTTGCTTAAGCTATTGATTTTTTCCAGGAATGATGCAGTTAACTAACATTAATTGGTTGTCCCTATCCTAAACCTTCAAAAGTGTGGACCAGCAAGAACTGACTCACTTGTATGGATGCAGCTAGAAGTTATATTTAGAAACTGTACATAAAGCAACATCAATTAGACTCTCCTTTCACATGCATAGAATGAGTACAAGTGTGTTTAATATAATCTGAAGCTGGTGTAAAGGGGATCTAAATTACAAAAAAAAACCCCAAACTGTAAATTTTTTCGGTGAAGGCAGGTGAGTTGCTTTCTATAGTATGATAAGAAAAAAGAATAAGCATTAAATTAAGGTGGGTTTCCCTGCATTGAGTAGGTATCAAAACTGTTTTGCCAACGTAGATGGGGAGGATTAATAACATACTTGGGATGCACCAAGAGAATTCCTTAGTAGAGGGTTTGCATGAATACAATATAACTGGGGTGGATTGACAGAAGTCAGAAGTCATTTCAGAAGCTGCAAAACCAGGTGCAGGCTGAGGATGCTTCAAATGACCCTTTAATCCCCTTAGCAGCAGTACTTACCAGGGTGGAGAGCATGCGCAATAGGGAGACCTACCCCTCGATACCGAGGTTTGGATTTTATGCATCAATAGCAGGAATTAAGGTGCCCTTAGAGTCAATCCAATTGTCACCTCCCACAGTGGGCTCAGACCTGTGTTGGGCTGAATCAAGCAACCCTCTTGGTGGGTGAATGTCTCTTTGTGGGCTGTATTAGGGACCCCAGACTAAAACATGTCTCAAGTGCATTATTCATGCTAAAAGTAGGTGGGATGGGCCTGTGGTTGCTACACAGGTCTTTGAAATGCAAAGTCTGCTTCCTCCTCTGCCTGTTGCTGCCCAGCTGGTGGGCAGCAGGGAGCAGCAGGGGCGGGCAGGAGGCTCTGGAGCTCCACCATGGTACCTGACACGAGGAAGGACTCTCTCCAGCGTGGCAGGGACAGTGACCTGACCCCGTTGGAGAAGGTTCCGCGGTAACCGGAGTGGCCGGCAACTTTCTGGACGAGGATCTTCCCACCTGTGTTGTCGATTATACCACTGCAAAGGGAAAACATGGTGTCTGAAGTGGAAATTCTCCCAGAAAACTTAGAAACTGTTCAACAATCCCAGAGGTATAAAGCATTCACTTTTACCTTTAAAACAGGGGTTGTAGTGGAGTGGTGATGCTACTGCTAAGTCTGCTGCTAAGAAATATTTGCTCTTCTTTCACACACAGAAGAGCAGTTTGTTACAAAGTGCTGTCGGGATCTGTTTGCTCTTCCCACTGATCTACTGGTCCTGTGTTTAAGGTTGACCTAGTTGCACACAAGAACAATCTACTGTGTTCGTTAAAATTCCTGCAAGCTTTATTGAATGACTGAAGATACAGGGTGAGGTAGTCAGTGGAGTTTTCAGGCCAACCATGTGACAGAAACACAAATCTGAAGTAAACTGCCCACTCCCTTAACTTTTTCTTTTGTAAAGATTGTTTTCTTTGAGCTCCAGTATGTACTACCTCCCAAACAACTAAGCCTGGTTCTGACCGCAGCCTGGAGTAAACTGAACACAATATTGCTGGAAGCTGTAGAAAACCTGGCAGGCTCCATGTGTGGTTCACATTAAATGGTGTTTGACATTTAATGTAACATACATCTCAAGACAAACAGAAAACCTTCAGTGTATGCAGCCTGCTGTGGCCACGTTAGGAAAGCAGGAGAACCAGGAAGCCACTGCCTGGGACTGGCAGTAAAGACACTGCAGGATAAAAGTAATGGACAGCACACAGTGGTGAAAAGTATTTTAGAGCTGTAGCTTTCTCTGACGATTGCAAGAGGCTGCTGGTAAAATAACTGTAAGGAAAGGAAATTAACCCTCTGAGGAAATGCAACATACATGCTAACAAGGCAAACCAAACTGGCAAACAAGGAAAATTGAAACCTTCACAGCAACAATTCAGGCAGCCAGAGTTAGAGCTTTGGGGGAAATTGCAGTTGTAACTTCCCGTTGGGACAAGCTGTGCGTGCAGAGGCAAACAATTTCCATTGTGCACCAGTATCTGAAGGAAGCATTTGTCATTTGAAAGCCTGGCAGTCACCTCCCCAACAAGGGGCTGAGCAGGCAGAGCTGCAGCCAGGAGGTGGCAGCCCTAAGCACGCTGCGCAGTGCAGAGGTGCAAAATCCCCAAAGCCTTAACATTCGACTTCACTCAAGGTCCCAGCTGTTTCACAGAACTGGCAGCACTGCAATAGCTCAAATAACTCCAAAATTAAGTAATGTTGCAAATCAGACTTTATAGGTTCTTACTGCATTTTCAGCTGAATGCATCCTACCTTTGCATTCTGCTTACAATTTTGATGTGTTTTCATTGCAAAGTTATTCTCCATTAAAATTTCATGCGCACTTTTGCACGGCTAATGAAACTCTTCAAAATCTGTGCTATAAAACTGGTATTCTATATTTTCTTGTCCAGTGTGCTTCTCCGTGGCAGGAAAGCACATTACTCAGCCTTTGATGTCAAGGACAATTAAATTCAAATCTGGAGAACCAAAACCAATCCCAGAAGTATGAGAGTTATGTGTATTCATTGCTAGTGATATGCCTCTTTTTTTCTGAAGTTTTATCAGTAGCAGCAGCTCCATCCCTATCTTCCACTCAAATTATACTACTACAATAGTAATTTGCTATGCATGAATGAGAGATCTGTAAATCTCAAGGCACTTCTAAAGTTCAGAAACACAACTGATTTCAATAGGAATACAGGGTTGGCAGCATTTCATAAGATTGGATGCGTAGCATCACACGTTTTTTCTCCCAGGTTTTCTACTAGAACAGCAGCCTGCAATCACAGCTACTAGACAGTGGGAACTTTAAAGGGTCTGAAAAGTCCAGACCTCCCTGCACTGACATGATGATTTTGTCTGAGTGCTTTGTTCATTTAAACTCACTCACCTGTGAATTGCAGCATTGCACACACTGGAAAATGATGCATAAATGTCTGTGCCATAAACACGGTATTTTACATCTTGACATCCTGGAGGGCACTTGGCAATGAATTCTGGATTGATTATCTTCCCTGCCTTGACATCACAGTCGATCTGGGGTACATCTGTGAGTGCAAAATCTTGGTAAAGTCAGATTGAATGTTTTCATAGCTGAGTGATCTTGTGATGAAACAATGAGTAACTGAGTGAAAGGGCTGCCTTCCTCTCATGCCTTAGTATCACGATGGTGTTGGGATACAAGATGTCTATGTGTTCTGCAGCTAAGATACAACACATCATAACCCCCGTACTGAGAGATGTTCTGACCTGCAATGTTTACTTCTCTGAAGGAAATAACCACTATGACACTTATGTTGGAGAGAGAAAGAAATATAGTCACACTGGCTGTGAGAAGGAGGGAGCAGAGGAAGAGGTGGCTGTGAGTTGGGACTGGGAAGGACTATCCACACACAAGGCAGGATGCTTCCCAGGCTTCCTGCTGTGCTCCTGTAGCTCCGTGCCATCCATAACACCAGGCTACAGCCATATCCCATTATCTTTCCCTTAATTTTTAAAACTATTTGCTGGATACAATTTATTTTGGACAAGGGGTTTAAATGTGAGTTCACAACCTCACAGCAGGCTTGCTTGTCAACTAAATGAGCAAAATAATCTGTGGAAAGAAATGCTCTTACAACAGTGTAGCTGAAAGTTATAATCTGAGTGCACAGGAGATGCACCACATGTCTCACGCTAATCAGCTACATATCCTTTGTGTTACAGCAGGTCCATGTCACATAGTTTGTCTCTCTTAGTGAAAACCCTAGTGCTTGCTTAGGTCCTTCTGTGGTACCGAATGACCATATTTGAGTAGTGAAGTACACAATATCCCCTTTACACACATTCAGAAGCACACACTGAGTCATTTGATTTCAAGAGAAGAATCTGTTAGTTACCATATGCTCCCATTGACTCTGCAGATGATTGTGAGGAGTTACCAGAATATAATCTCACTTTGCACTATTTTTATAATAGCAGACATGACTGCTGCAAAGCAACCAAGAATACTTTTGAGAGCACTTACATAGTTTAGACTTTTTCACCTTCTTTGTGGCTTCCTTAGCTGCATATGTACATATAAGAAATACACCTAAAACAAAGGAAACATAGTATCAGGAAAACAGGGGACTATCAACAGGCAGTCACCACAAACTTCTGTGCATGAGATTTCCCAAATTGGAATCAACAGATTAAAAAACTAAAATGGGAATGTTCTCAGCCACAGCTAGGTTCCTACTGGTTGGTTAACTTGACAGTCGAGATGGCATCTACTGTGGGGCAGTTTTCTGATGGGCATTAAAGCTCAGCTCACACATTCCCCTGGGCAACTTGCTATCAAAAGGTGCCATGGAGTCCATGTGGTCCAGAAAACGATGAAAGGCCACAGTATTCAACAAGTGGTGGAAACTCTTTATAATTGCTGTGATAGAGGTTATCAGTGAAACTACATGCTCTGTGCATAAAGCAACTGAGACGTCAGGGAGGGAAAGGTCTTTCTTAATAGCCTGGCAAGCACATTATCCTGTAATGGTGCATTGTGGCATGTGACTCACTGGTGACAGTGGGTGTGGGATACTGGGCAGCACTACAGACTGTATGAGATTCTTGTGTGGCGTGTCCCAGCATTCTGTCCCAGCAAGCACACTGATATTTTTCAGTAAGTAGAATTAAGATTTGAAAAGTGATTTTTCAGTAAGTAGAATAATTATTTGAAATGTGTAATAGTACTGGAGACATACAGTGTCTTGTGTTATGTTAAAACATATGTCACATTATATGCATGTAGCTTTCCTTGTTAGGTTTACTTGCTAAGTGCATGACATACAAAAAATCTTCATTCTCTGTGCTTATTTTATAAGCACATTACTATGAGTAGTTAATAACTTCATTACAAATATCTTGACTTTCCAATTCACCTTTTCCTTCTCTGAGCTTTCAGAGGGAATGGAAAGTCTTTGTGATGTGTTAGCTGAGTTTCTCTTCATTTGTTAAGTTAATCTTACTAGAATATGCAATGACAGTCTTACTTCTTTTATGCTCTTCTACCCCTAGACTGATTGCAGAGAATTTTCAGACTTAATCACACCTAGAACTTGCCCAAAAGAAAAATCAGTCTCACAGTGTCTGAAGTGGCAGTGTACAGATGCAGTATTGGGGCCTTTTGTCACTGGTGCAGTCATATAACCAAGACAAAACTTTAGTTAGAAAAAAAGGAGTTAACCAGTGAAAATAAAGTGCGAAGTCCCAAATACATGCTGTGTTAGGACATGACCTAGTGTGGAGAAAGTTATTTGGTCTCTAAGTAAAGACAGAACTACGTAGATAGCTATGAATTGAAAGCATGGCTGCTGTGCCGGATGGAAGATCCTAGCTAGAGGGACTATTTCCTGGGAATACCACAACTAAAGTAATAGAGCTCTGTTAGGCTATTTGGTGTCTGGATCTCCATCAACAAAAGATGTGCAAGTAAAGTACACTAAGAAACATATTCCATTTTTCAGGTTCAGTAGTGCCATCTGACATGGACTGCATGCAGCTGCTCATGTGCTTAGAGAACTCAGCATGTAATTAATATATTTTCTAGGGCAAAGTCAGGAAGTTTGGGTAGCTGATTTGTGAAAGCCATGCCACTGACAGCTTCATCAGTCAGGGAGGTCCAAGGGCAGAGAAGAAGATGGCAGCCACTGGTCATTCAGGACGGTAGAGTAAAAACCTACAAACTACTAATTGCAGCACATCAACTGTACTCACCAAAGAAAGTTGCAATGACTGTGGCCTTCATGGTGAGTGAAGTAGAATCTGGCTGTAACACTAAGGAGCACTGAAAAGGAAAAGAAGAGTACATCAGGCTGCATTTGGAGGCGTCACAGATGACACTGGAATGGTGGGGGAAGAGGGACTGTGCACTCTTCTTCAACCTTTCACATGCTACATCCCTTCTCATACTTCATAGGTCATCCCACATCCCCAGAGGGGATGGTGTTTGGGCTGTGGCACTCCCATGGACTAATTTTTTACTTTTGTCCAATTTGCCTCTTACCTCAGGAAACCAAGATTTCATTCCACAAACTTATTTCTGAAGCCAGTGGAAGTTTGACGGCATGATGGGTATGGACATGCTTTGACAGCTATTCAGGTTCATTTGCTGGTTTTGTAGGGCATATTCACAAGATTACATTGTCTGCACATCAAACTACATCCCGTGATTTCACAAAGATATGAGGAACATAAGGACGTTGTGTACAGTATCTTGCAATCAAGCCATTGTTTGTTAGCCAAATTGCTAGTTTATTTCCTTTATTGTAGGTGTGTGTTTGCACACATGCAAGCACCTGAGACTAAGAGGACTGTCAGAACATCTGGACATCATTTTTTACTGGGTCTGCATATGTGGTTCTTGACCTCTGCCATCACTGAAGCTCTTGGCCAGGCTACAAGAGCACAAATTTATCAGAGATAAACCTTCTCAGGTCCTCCTGAGCATCTCCTCCCATGCTGCTTTTGCACTTATTTGGTGATTGTTGAGGGAATCCTGGGCTGGGCACTCATATTTAATCTCAGTCATGAAAATACTACAAGATGCTTTACAAATACCAGAGTGAAAAGTCTGATCAGGACAAAATGTTTGTGTGTTGTACAGGGAACCTCAGGGATCGAAATAAACTTGGACTTCAAAAAAACTGATTGTGTGCTTACAAATTAAAAAAAATTGTACTAAAATAAAAATGAGCTTGCTATCAAGAAAGAAAATACATAGAATGTTAAAGATGCAAATAATTAGAAAAAGCAAGATCTCTGCCTCCTGGAAAAACAGCAGTGGCAGATTTCACATAGCAACTTGGGTACTCATAACCAGGGCTTCAGGTGCCCCAGAAAGAAATTTAGACTGACAAAGCAGATACAGGAGAGAGAGAAAAAAATCTGCTGTCTACATATACAATGTTTCCACTTTTTTTTTTAATTTTAATTGCTCTTCTTTTTCAAGCAAGCCACGTGCTTCTTGAGAGAAGGTGACTCAAATGGTATGCTAGAATAAGCTGAGTTCAGCCAGTCCTAGGCCTATATAATTTATAACCCTTTTTACACGAACCAGCTACACCTCTGATTTTTGCTTCTGTGCTACGGTCAGAGAACTTTAAATGCCAGGACATACTAACAGTATCACTTCTTAATAGTACTATGTCTTTCCTTAGTGATTGCCCTAAAATAACCTTCTTGCTGGTATGCTAAAGCTGAAAGCGACAGAGGTTGCTCAGAAGACACCAAACTGAATTCTGTGAGTGTGGAAAGTGGCTCAACATGGTGACTGTGTCTTTCTGCAAAGCAATGGACAGTTCAGCTGGGATGACCCCAGACTGTACAAACCATAGCAGCAAGAGCAGTTACGTGGTAATATTCTGTTGTCACTCTCAGTTTCTGTGAAAAAACCTTGCCCATTTCCAGGAAAAACAAACAAACAAACAAACAAAGCCCCAAACAGACTCGTTTTAAGTATTTATTGCAGTGTATTTCCACTGTGAAGCTGCTAAAGGAAATAGTAACAAGCTGTAGAAGAGGGTGCGGAGAACCTTAGCTCAGATGCTTTTCACTTGCATGTCTCAACCCATCACCATATCAGAGGTACCAAAAAATTATCCTCCTGCAATGAGTTCTCACTTCAGGTCAATCCCAGGAAAAAGAAGAGGCAGAATAAGCTTTTCAGGCCATGTGCAGAACCACCACACACCACTGAAGAATATACTGGCACTGACTTAGACTTTGGAAAAGTCATCTTAATATGAGCATTCCCAAAATCTGCAGCAAATAAATTCAGCAGTGGCATCTTTATTTAAAGTCAAAATGAGCTGTGAGAATTTGTCCTGACAGTATTTGGCTCAGTGTTGAGGCATTTTCATCTCCAGCTTAATTAGAGTAGAAAAAGTCTAAGATAGCAAAAGATCCATGTAAAAACTAGCTTCATGGGTGGGTTGCTGTGTGCTTGTGGAGAGAACCCAATACTACTTAACTTGTCCTGTTTCACAATATGTATATCCACCTGTACCACCAGTGCTGTGTAAGACTTCTCATTGCTTTCTGAACACCCTGCTGTCCCCAAGCCCTGCTGTTCCCAGACTAAGTACAGTCATCCCAGTCTCCTTGGGTGGCAGTACCGCAGGCTTGGCTGCAAATGCAATCTCTACAGTCTGCTGGTGGCGTTGCATTTCAATGCAAAGAAAAGCAGGCTTTTGTTCCCTGAAATAGGATGGATTTCTTGTAGAAGGATGCCAAGAAATCTGAAAGGAGTTAATATGTAAAGCCTGCTGGGGCAAATGAGTTAAGCAGACTCCTTAGCCTGCAATAAGAGATACTTAATCAATGAGAGAGTTAACTGAAGCATTTCCTTAACAGATTTGTTGCCATAGCTACACACAAAAGCATCCTATCATGGACTCTGTACTCTTGCTGGTGCAGTTTGTACTAGCATCCTGATGGAAATAAATTATATTGGTAAAGAAACTTATTTTTGCCACGATATTAATTTCTACATTAGGCACTAGCATGCCAGGAAAAACATACAGGCATCCTGTGACACAGCTCTGGTGGCAATGCTCTCAAGGGGAGGTCCTGGCCTTCAGACCTTGGGCTGTCACATGGGGGAAAGCTGAGGAGGATTTACACTGCTGACCATTAAGTATGTGGCTTAGAGGTCCCAAGCTCTCAGTTACAGGAAGTCTGTGTGCATTTATTGTACTTGAGGCAAAGGAAGTAACCTGATTTAAGCCGTATGAGATCTCCTGTACTGTGAACTAGCATGGCATCTGCTACCTCAAACTGGTAAAGGGAGCAACAGCTTGGAAAAAAACAGAGGAGTTTTTAGCTTCTCTGGAAAGGAAAGGGAAAGCAGGACTCTAATCCATGCATACAACAGACTTCTTAGTCTGTATAGATCCACTGAGAGGTTTTAGGATGTTTAATCTGTAGATCATGAATGTTACTTTGTTATTAAACACAAAGCTATTGTTCCTTTGTTCCTTTACCAAAGGAATAGGTGCTATTAAAACAAAACCTAAAGTTTCTACTTTGGGTTAGTCTGGAGAATGAGTTTTGCAGACATTTCTCCTTATCAGATTTCCAGTAATGCAGTATTTGCAGTCCCAGTCAGTACTGGTAACTAGTGACCATTCAGCAGTAAATCTGCTAAACTGTGTGCTGGATCTTTGTTTATCAGATTACATTTTGTAATCTCCATCCTTCAACCTGCCATAACAGAGGTTAATCTTATGCCAGGAGTGCAATTAAGTATATGTTTTACATTGTTGCTACTTAAAGCCCAACTAAGTTAAGTACAAATGTAGTATGAAGAACCTCCTTCAGTGCTTCCGAGATCCTACTGTACCTTTTAAAATCAAATTTCTGTTGGAAAGAACGTTGATCACTTTTTTTCCCCACCACAAATACTTGAAAAAGCTTGAATGGTAGGGAAGAGACAGAGTTAGCAAGCTGTTCTTTCAGGATACAAAGTAAGATTTTTACAGTGACCTTTTTTTGGCAGCTTGACTTTTATAAAGATCTGAAAGAACTGTTACATGCTACAAACAGGCAGATGGTTTAAATCCATATAAATTGTCACTGTATGGCAAACTGTAACAGTTTCTGATGGAAGTGTAGATTTTAAGTTGATTTTTTGTGTCAGGCACTGCTGCCCATTCCACGTGCAAACTGAAATTCTTTGCTGGTGCCATGTGCTTTGTCTCTGCAGGAATAAACAGTTTATTTCCTCTAACCTCCTGTGCACCAGAAATTAATTTGTATACTCTCTTTGTGCCACAACAGCGTGTATTATTGTTCCTCTTCTCAAGGGGTTGTAATATCACAGCAGCACTGGCACCATAAAAAACAGAAGTGGACTTTATTTGGAAGTGATGTGAGCAGGCAGCACAGAGTTAACAGCACGAGCTCTGAGCACTGTGGGTTGCGTTAAGTATGTGCCCTTTATGGGAAAATGAAGTGGGCTTGGTGTAGGTGTGAGTAAACTGGTTTGGATAAACAAGAGCTGATCATCATCCTCTTCTAGAAGAAAACATTTAAGATTTCTTTGTTGTTTTCTTTTGTCTCTTTTTAAAAAATAGTTTAGCTCTTTACTTCATGCTTATACTCTGTCCCCCTGGTATTGTACCTTGCTCGGCAGTACAACAGCTGTTCATTCTGGTGCACAGTAGGTAATATGGCTAGTGCTTGTCACACCTGATTTATTTTCACACCTTTCTTGTCAGAGGGAAGGAATGATGTACCCTCAGAACATTGTGTTGCTCTGAAAGTCTGTACATAAAAAAAAAAATATTAAAAAATAAAAAAATCCAGGAGGCTGTTTATTTTAAAAAGGCAGGTAATAATTTCTGCTCAGCAAATAATAATTGTAATAAAAAAAGATAACTTGGTAACTATATTTCATTTCTGAGGCTTAGAATGACCTGTAGGTATCCTGAACCAATTCACAAAAGATAAGATCCAAGGTGCTATTTTGCAAGAGTGAGCTTGGGATGCTGACTGTTACTCTTTGAGTGGTCTGAAATAGAATATATGCATCCAGAAAAAAAAAAGAAAAAAAAGAAAAAAAAAAGAAAAAAAAGAAAAAAAAAACAAACAAAAAAAACCACCCACAGATCTCATAGCTTTCTGCAATAAAAAAAGTTGAGCAAAAGCTCTCATGTTTTCTTTCATATATGGAGGACATTGCTAGGGGCTTGCTAAAATTAAAGCAAGAGAAGGATAGTATCTGTATCAGCACCATCTGCAAAGATACACTTTTTCATATCGAAGAAAAGAAATTAATTGCCCACACTGTTTGTGGGAAGTGTCAATAAGAAACTCAAGTTTTCCTGTACCATGTATGTTCTTCAACCTTCTTCAGCTATCAGCCTCTGCTGTAATTGCAAACCCTGCATCTTGGCCACACAGGTGGGGGCATGTGTGACTAGTACTGAGAGCCTAAAAATGCTTCTTGGAAGTGCTGCAGAGCTTCAGTGCACCATGGTGTGCTCTGCTTAATTATGTAGCTCCTCAGGAAGGGGTGACAAGGAAACTCAGGCTTTTATGGCAGCAGGTCTATTCTCTTGTGGTGGAGGAGTTGTAAGAAGTATTGAACTTTGCACATTAGGCAATTGTGTATTTAGTAAAACAAGCAACCTAACCATGGCTAAATGAGTTTCTAAGCCTGGGTACAGCTTGTGCTTTTGCCTTAAAGAGTCTTTGTGTTGCATACACAGCTAGGATTAGGACTAGGACTAGGAGTCCGGGCTATTAATTTTGAATAATTTCCTTTACCATTCAATAGTTAGCTACAGACTGTTCACCATCTGCCTTCTGTGGCCAGATTATCCCAAACTGCTCACTGGTGGTCCTCAACCCCCTCTGCAGTGACCCCTTTGACAGCAAGGCAATGGCCACTGCAGTTTTTCCATGCTTTTCAGGCCTTTTGCTTCAGAGGTGGGTGCTGAGAGCTTGAACATGGCTCTGTTTCTTGAGCACATGCTGCTTCACACCAGACTGCTATACAGAGGTAGCTTTCAGCCCTGTTTGTTGAAGACATTCAGCTGCCTGGCTGGGCTGACTGGTGTCAGCGTGTGGTATCTGCAGGTGGGTTGCGTTGTTCAGCCTACTGGGTGGTCTGTGTGCTGCTGGAAGTGGGGGTAAACCTATTGCCCCTGCAAAAAACCAAAAGATGCGAAGTTTCCCCATGTGGCCTGAAAGGCCCTGGGTAGCCACGCCCAGCAATGTTAGATCAGAGGTGGTCAGGTTCTGGCCTCTGCTTTGAGGAGCCCCAAGACTTCAAAATGACCCTGGAGAGAGCAGAGGCTTCACCTTTTGGAGCCCCTCTACAAAGTGCTTGAAGGGATTTTTTTGAGAGGGAAAGTGCCACCCCCAAGGGTACTGAGGATGCCTGTGCCCATTCTCCCCTCTCTACTGAGAACAGACCACCGTGCATCTGGGATCCTAAGAGCTGTGAAGAGGCACACAGAGCCTTGCTGTCCAAACCTGTGGTTTGGACATTGAGATGGAATCAAGAGGACTTAGGGTTCAAGGATTCTGTGACCTTTCCTCTCCCTGAACTCACTCCACTTTTCATGCCATAGTGAGCAACTGTGAAATGCGTGTTATTTCCAGGACCAAAGCCAGAGACTCTGGTTCTGCTCTGCTCCCACGCAAGCAGCAAGACAGGCCCTTTCTCACTTTCTTTCTGACCCTGTGTTTGGCTTTCCTGGTTGTGCTGGGGTCCTGATTCATCACAGAGAATAGGGGATATCCCAATCTTTTGTGTCCGGGAGCCTGAGGGTGGGGGACCACTTTGTTGATGAAGGAAACATGGGTTCAAACTCTCTGAGGTCATGGACAGCCCTGATGGAATGATCTGTGTTTAAACATTCTCACCACTTGTTTCTTATTACAGAAGCTTTGCTTGTTGCCACCCCATAATGTCTTAAATGGTGCATGCTCTGATCCAGGAGGTCCCTGACTCAGAAAAGGTCTAGGGGGAATGCCAGTAGCCTGTACTTCCCATGGGGCACCTCTCAAGTCACTCTTAAGTCATTGAAGTGAGTGATGTATGAGTGGATTCAGAGGTCTAAGTTCTACCTAAGTTGCACTTTGGGTGCAGGAGTATTTTTTTTTTTCCCCCAAGAGTTGCTTTAAGGAATGTTTATATGCAGATTTGCAAGAATAATTTAGTTCAAAATAGCTCCATTCAAGTAGGTATAATGAAGAGATGCTATACCCAGCAATTTAGAGCCAAATAAAAACACCCACACAACCCTGCACTACTCATTTTGTGTTCATGCAGTGCCCTGAAATTAAAACAAAGTAAGGTTGAAGTAACAGTGACAGATTATTTCTCCACTTTCCACAGTGCTCTTTCAGAAGAAGGTAATTTATTTAAAACTACAGTGTGATTTAACTTGCCAGACCTTTCTCAGAGCCTAAATAAAACTTTTTCATCTGTCTCAGCAGGATAACCATCAATTATGCTGGTCTGACCTGCCCCTTCCAGCAAAGGAAGAAATACATTTAGAATGTGTCACCCACTCACAGAGAAAATGTAAGTTAGACTATGCAGATGATTATTTCTATGAGGGTCATTGCACTGTACTTTCCTGGTTTCTGTTAATGTATCATGTATTCATATTTTTTGCTTTGATGTGCAACTTTTATGGCTCATTGGGAATCAATATAGGCTCCAACCTCTGAATCCCTGTCCAGACAACTGCCTCTGCCCTTCTCCTCACCATAGCTCTTTTCTGCTCCTGTATCTGTCCCTCTCACTCCCAGGCTTGAGCCCATGCTCCATTTGCATGCTGGAGCTTGCTCACTCTTGCAGATAACTTCTTTCCCTTTTCTGATGTACCTAGTTCTGCTTAACATCAGTCATACCCCAGCAGGTGCCATTAATCCCTGGCACTGCCGTTTTCCCAGGTAACTGGAGGTAAAGGGAAGTACCTGCAGTACTTGTGGCATGAGATTTGTGGCCACATTTCTTTCAGTTTTTAGAAAATGCATCACTTTCTGTTTCCAAGAAATGGTTTTAACAAGTCAAAGTGACTTTTCAAGTGTAATACATGTTTTCTGAGTTGGATGCACAATGGAAAGAGCACTGACTGACCATGCTGCTCTGCTGCCTGCAAACTAAGAGTTATTGTAGTGTGTTAGAGTTCCCCTGAAGGTACATATTTGGTTTAAAAGGGAAGAATTTGTGTTAAAGGCACTGAAGGAACTGCATGTTACCCTGGGGATGTTTTTTGGAATTTCTGTAGCGTGTTCAAACAAAATGTGACACTTTTTTTGTTTGTTTTTTTTTGGTAGTAACTTAGAAGCAGAAATGGATGTTGATGTTCTGCATATTAAAATTCAATGTATCCCTTTACTACAAAAGTGAGTTATGTGTCTAGGTCAAAATGAAAAAAGATCCTTAAGCATCCTAGTAAATTTGTACAACATCTCACAGAAAACCTTTATCAATTCAGTATCTCCTGCAATCATTATGACTCTTCATGCTTCACATCAAAGCCTTGGACAGGTTGGATAAGAATTCAGAAAGTACATGTAATGAAAAAAAATATCTGGAACTACCCTGGCATGTGGATGGAGCCTTATAACTTGTTACTGTGGCAGGCTGATGACCCTGGCTAGAGCTGGTCACTGCTTTGGCTTTGCTACAGGCTGTTTCAGTTGTATCCCTTCCACCTGGTACTTGTTTGCAGCCCACCTGTAACCTACCAGGCACATTCAAGCTGAGATAAACTGAGATCTCTCACCAGACATGGCTGCTGTGGGGAGCCATTTGAAAACTGTGGACCTGTGAATACTGTTTCCATTTTTTAATGACTACAGAAGGGATCTCAAGGCTCCACGCTGCTTCTGGGGTGAAAGTGAGGTATGGGTTTGCATGGGTGTCAGCATTAAAAATGAGGCCATTATGGGTGGTGCTGGGTTTCTGAAGACATGCAGTTAGTGAAGGTGCTGGTGAGAGACCTGATAGAGTGTGGGCCAAGCTGGGCAGCCTTATGGCATGTGTGTTGGCAGCACTTGGCAACTGGCAGGAGTGGGCTCTCTAGCATATGGGTCATATAGACACGAGGGATGGCTGCATATCCAAAACTACTTCCTTCAATATCTGAGTGCCCAGGAGGAGAATTGAAGAACTAGAAAACATGGTGGCCTCCACAGCCCAGTCCTGCATACTGACAGTGTAGGTACAGCCAGAAATTGCTGGGAAATGCATCTCAGGACCAGGCTGACACTGATGTACTAATTTTGCATATTAAGAACTTTTAAAAGCTGCTGTTGCAGCATAGAGATGAATCAGAAGATTCTGTTTCTGAGAGCTTATGTTCAAAAGGCAAAACTGTGCTTACCACATGGACTGGGAGTAGGAACTTGTAATTTATAGCTTTTTTCTTTTTTTAAACAAAACTGAGCCTACTGACCTCAATATTGCATAATGTACTTCTACGCTCAGGAAGTTTGTTCTGACCTTTGGCTTTAGGAGTTTACCATAGGAGCTTCTCCTTCAGATCTAATTATTGCCTAACTTATGTATATCTTTCTAAACACAGATTACACCACTGAGAAGAGAAGATGTAGACCATGGAAGACTGAGACTTCCTGAATTACCATATTTTGAGATGCAGTTTGGTAGAAAGCCTGTCCCCAAAGCAGGGTGAAAGACTTGTCTGTCTTTGACCTTGCAGCTAGTCCCATTTGTACCAAGTTCTTCCACTACAACTACTCTAAAGTTCTCTAACCTTGCCTCTCCCTCATCTGGACACTTCTTGCCTTCCAGTTTAACCTCATTTCCAAACAGTCTCTTTATTCATATATTTCATGTTCAAAAAAATCCTTCTAGCAAGCCCAGGAAAACAAAATGCTGGAGTGCTGCAGATGCACTGCAAGAGAGGTAACAAAGTTGAGCTCCCACCAAGGTGAGCAGGGTGGGCTTGCATTGTCTTCAGCTGGTTGGCAGGAGAGAACATAGTCCCTGGAAGTCATGGAGCTGTTGGCTTTTTCTAACTCTGACTCACTGAGGCTGACCAGGGCCAGGATACACAGCACTGCTGCCAGCTTTCCTCTGTGTTTCACCCTTGTTCTATGGACTCAAGGGTGAACTATGTATTTGGGAAAAATAAAAAGAATGGAGCCTTCTTAATTCCAAAAGGAACCTGGCAGGGAGATTGAGAGGCATCCAAATTTATCTGTAAACAAGTGATTATGGAGAGGTAAAAATTTCCGCAGTTTTATGTACAAACTTGGAGGCACTGGAAATCCCCAACTCATCCTGGTGGGGACATGAAAGGACTGCACAAAGCTACACAAAATAGTTCAGAATTTTCCCATCAACTTTGGCACATATAAAACTGTCACTTGGCAGTTACACATTTTTTCATATGAAGCCAGCTGAGAGACTGTTGGCTACTTAGTTACGTGTTACATTTACAAAGCTATTTTATAAAGTGGCAGGCTGAAAAACAATTTGCAAATGCAAGTTGATCTTGAAAGTATGTTTTTTAACCTCTGTGTCTATGGGATGTACTGCAGAATGAGACACATTTAGGTTAACTGACACAGATCGTGTTCTTAATGTGCCACTGACCTCTTAATGCACTCTAAAGCTCTGGAGATAAAGCAAAGGTAGGATGCACTTAATGGGTGCTAGAAAGCCAGTTGAGTCATGACAGTCTTATGACTTGCCAGGTAAGAACTGCTTAAACCTGCATGATTTGAATGAAGCAAAGATGGTTATAAATACTCTTCTGAATGTAAATGTGTTTCCAGTTTTGGAAATGAGCTATGGATTTGAGTGCTTTCCTTCAAAAGGGAAAGCAAAACCTGCAGATGGTATTAAATTTTTTATTTTTTTTTTAAATTAAATACATTTTAATAAAAAGTATTGCTGGTTCCAAGTCATTGGGAAAATTTCTTTCTGTGTTTTTGGGGTTTGTTTTGTTCTGTTTTGTTTGTTGTTGGCTGTTGTATTTTATTTTTTTTTTCCCCAGGGAAAGCAGCCCTAGGAAACCCAGCCACGTCCTGCTGCAAAGGAAAGCAGAGAAGGTGGCAAGGCAGGAGAGAGAACTGGCTGCAGAAAGAGGGAGAAGGTCCTGCTACACAGTTAGCAGGGGCTGTGGGAGCAGCCCTCAGACACCACTAAATGCACAGCTTCAGCAGTACACACTTTTGTGCAAGAGGTTTGTAGAGCCCAGAGCAAACACTTGGGTAGCTAACCTATGAGTGCCATGCTGTCAGGACTGTCCACTTCTGATACCTCCTAGTGCTTGCAAGGGTCTGATACATCCACACAAACTGCAATCCCAGCTGCCTAGTTTAGCTACCCCATAGATTCCTTAGGAGCCTACAAAAAGTTCAGTAGATCCCTGACTTGTCTGTGGGCCACAGCACTGGAAGAAAAGCTCATCAGTAATACTTGTTCCTGTTTTGTCTGCATCCCACTTTTTGCAGCAGCTTACTTTCTGTGTGGCATTATCAGGAGTCGGGACCTGCAGCCCCTTCGGGTGGAGGGCTAAAAGTGTTCACGAGGGCAATGCAGGCAGTTGTGAGCCAGACAGTCAGAGTTTAATATACTAATAAAGATACAATCTAAGGGGCTAGAGGTTTTCTGGGCATTTCTGCACCTCTCTGAGCCTGTTCTGTGGCAGGGGGAGGCTGCTCTGCCTGCACAGCATTCACCCGAGCTTCCCAAGTGTGAAATGTGAAGCAAATAAAGGAACGGGGATGCAAGGGAGTGCAGCTGCTCTAGGACTGTTAGAGAGGCTCTTTTACAGGCGAATGAACCGTCAATTTGTAGTAAGACATTGTTTTCTAAACATAGCATAAAAACTGTTATCTTGCCTGGCTGGTCATTAGAAGAGAGATAATTATAGTCTCTGTGCGACAGCAGGGCCCAGAACAGGGGCCGCATTGTCCCAGGTCCCAGCTGAGCTCCAGCACAGGCACCCCAGGCCAGGGTTGGGACAAGAGGGCTCCTTGTGCCCCGGCAAGTTCAAAAGAGGAGCTGAAGTGCTCTAAGTAGGTGTTAAGCACCTACTTCGCTCTCTGCCTCTGGCCTTAAAATCTACTCGGCAGGAGAAAGCTGAGGCGGGCAGGCCTGCGGCTGCTGTAGCTGCATCCTGCCTGGCTTTACCTACAACACATACTATCGCTATTATTTTTCTCTCTAAAACAAATAGACAAACAAAGAAACAAACAAAAACCCCAAAACAACGACAAACAACCCCCCCAAAATTTAATTTTCCATTTTCTTGTTCGGTTCTGTGTTTCTCTTTTCTGACACAGACCAATGAGACCTGTCTGAGGGATGGGCTTTCAGAAGGAAGGATCTAGTATCTGTTTAGTGTCCACTTTCTGAGCCCTGAATGGGAAGCCTAAACCTCAGCTGATGCTGCAGCGTGGTGGAGTCAGAGCTTCAGGCAGTCAGAATGTCCCCCAGGGCTGTCAGGAAATCCTGGACTATTGCTTTTCACTACCTTCCCACCCCATTCCAATGGGCTAATGCTCACCTCACCGCTCTAGCACCTGCCCATCCCAGTCCCTCTGCACAGAGTTCATGCCTGTGAGTGCCACGATTTTTTTTTCTCTCTGTGTTTAGCCGCAAGACATTGGAGGAGGAATCCAGTCACAGCTGCAGATGGTAAACTGAGCTATCCCTTTTTCCTCTCATTTCAGCCAGGTGCTTTTAATGACTTACCTATCATCATATTTTGTTTATTTTTAACAAAGTCTTCTAAAAGCAAGAAATAATAAATAATTGTGTTGTTTTACATGAAGTAATTAGCCTGTTTTCCTTGCTTCTGTGTTTCCACTGTGGCTCAGATAATCCTCTTCTAGAAATATTCTAATTAATCAAGTTTGACAAAAGGAAGTGTAAAAATGAATTTCCTACTATTTCTGTGAAAGTAAGAAAATAGAGGGAACCTTGTTAGTGTCTAAACTAAAGGAAAGACTTTGGTAAGATCTCATTCTTAGACATAAGAGACTCCACATGGGGTATCTTTCTTGCATCCCTAGTGTGAGGAAACCTAATTTAGCTAGTAAAACTACTCGATTGAAACAGCCAGTGATAAGTAATGTGTAAGGATAATACT
>NW_009954497.1:756055-759473 GCF_000747805.2 Chaetura pelagica
TTAAAAACATAACATTCCTGCTACAGGTAGAAACACAAAGCAATATCATATTATACAGGCAGGAGAGTCAAAGTTTCATTAAAAAAAAATTCTTATATCTTGAATAACAGAAGGATAGGAGGTATTTTCTGTCACCCCAGTGAAAAAAAAAAGGCATCAACTCAAAAGTTTAGATAAAATAGGCAAGAAAAATAAGTCTGTTAAAAATAAAAAGCTAATTTAATATTAAAAAGTAATGTGCTTATATAATAGTTATTTTTGCTTGAGCTCTCTTTGCATCTCTGAAATGCATCTGCATCTCTTACAGCCATGGCTGTCGTTCATGTCATGAACTGAATAAAGTCTGAAGAACATATTATTACAGATACAGGTAAACACAGATAATTCTTTGTACTCAAATACAAGATGTTTTTAGCTTTAGAATATATATGGTAAAATACAACAGATAAACATACATTGCTGTTCTCAGTCAAATGTATTTTAAAAGGCATCTAAAACACAGACTTTCTGTCTGTGTGTGTGTGCTTGCTGGTTTTTGGTGTTTTGTTTAAATTTTGGAGAGGTTAGAGGAATAGGAGGGTCTGCCTCTGTAATCTGTAATTCTTTTTTTGCTCTGGATGTGGCATAGTTCCCATAAACTCTAGGAACAAAATATGAACTGGGGTTGAAAGTTTGCTTGGGGCATTTGGTTCATGTTTGTACTAGCCTGAGAGAAACCTCATTTTGAGGAGACTGATCGCGACTCTAATCTCTCTGCAGAGAGCTGAACGGCTGTGGCAGGCTGGACAATGCTATTCATTTTTAGAGACTCCCCAGCAAAACAAGCACTCAGCACAAAAGCTTATGTAGCGTCTAGGCTACTGTACTGTTCATATGTCTGTATCTGTCCATCTAGCATGGGAGTTCACACGGTATAAATACACGTCACTGGAATAATGCCATTTTTAAGTCTGTATCTTTGAGAGTAGTGTTCCCCAGTGTCAGGTAGTGCTAATTATTGATACAACACACACCTTCTTATTGATCACAAAGTCTTGAAAGCAAAAATGTTATAAACCTAGAGAACAAGTTGCATTACCTGTTACACACTATTTGAACAGTAGGCATATATATGTCTATTGGTGTATGACTAACACACATCATCCTTTATCAGAGAGTTAAGCTCTTGCTGTTCAGGCAGTGAGTATATGTATCCACTTTAACAGTAGGGATTTAATGCTTTTATAAATACTTAATAAAGTATAGACAATTTAAAGTAGGGTTTCTTTCTACATCTATGTCTTAATCTTCTTAGGTCTTTGACCCTAGGCACACAGCTGGAATGCTAAACAAAAAATTACATCCCTGCAGATTCTTAGCAGTGAAAATATGTAACTATTATCAACAGGCAAAAAACAACTCCCCCCCTACTCCCCCATAAATAAATATAGCAGAGAAATAACTTCAGAATTACCTTGCTTGAGGGGTGCAATTTTTTATTCCTTTTCTCCACACAGTATCAAAGTGCTATTTTTTCCAAGCTTTTCTTTACCCCAAACTCCAGCCAACATTATTCTACAGAAGGAGAGGCAGGCAGTGGAGGGAGGCCTGGACACCTTTTCTCTTTCAGAGAGGAGCTAATCAAACATTCCCATCAAGCTCCTAGCTCTGTGAAAGGCACATTGCTCTCTCTCCCTCCCTCCCTCTCTCCCTCCCTCTGCTCCTCTCTCCCTCTCTGTCTCTCCCTCCCTCTGTCTCTTCCTTTTCCTCCGGCACACACAGACGTACAGAGCTCCTTACCGTGATTTAGCAGCTGAATTAGGCGGTCCTATTTTAAATATATGTTCCCTCCCACATATTTTTGGTAGGGATTTCTGTGCTCCTTTTGCACTAGCCTGTCAGATTTGTCAAGTTTTTTTCTCTTTTGGGAAGCAAAGCTTTAGTCGACCGATGTTTTGGTTGAATTTTTTTTCAGTCTCCCTGTGCAGTTCAGCACTGTAGTAAAGGGACTACAACTGATAGTCAGAAGTAAAGTGTGCAGCTCTTTTTCTGAATAGACTATAAATACCAGATTGGTTAGAGGAAAAACAGCTTTTGAAGAGATGGGCTGTGATACTTTTACTCATGTGAATAGCATCGTATTCCTTAAGCAGTTTCCCTGGAGTTGGAGGGTTAGTGACAGAGCACTGTGTGAGTCTGGCCACAGAAAGACAGAGGTATAACATGAGGGTCAGCAAGGAGTTCTTTAGAATGAAACTGGGAGCAGGAATTTATTTAAATGCTCTTAAGATCTTTTAAACCAGCACTCATTTAGTGTGAGCTCACCAAATTAGATCCACAATTTGTTTAAGTATCTGTATATGGATCTCCTGAAAGAAAATTTTATTGAGACAATCAGGATCACAGCATTTACAAGATTACCAAAGAAAGGGCTGGTAGCATATGCCAGGATGCTGGAACGCAAACTATAATCTGCAATTCCACCTAGGCTTTCAGAAGTATATAGATAGCATATATAAGCGAATACTCACTCTTTTATCTAAGAACATTATTGGTAAAAATAGCCCCAAACCTAGAATATATACAGGAGACAGAGTTCAAAAAAGTCATTGGAAAAACATGTAGTTCCTGACTACTTCTAATTTAATAATACTATAACTGTGTTTGGTTTCAGGAAAAGTGATTAACTGGATTTAAGTGAAAGTGATTGCCTGTTATTTCTGAATCTATACTCCAGTACTTACAGAAACTGTATAACGTCTCAGCATATAAATAACCAGTATAACAACAAAGATCTATCAGGAAGCCTCAACTGTTTTATTAAGGTGTAATAATCTATAACTAATTTCATCCTCTTAAAATAGAAGTTCAAGGTTTGCCATGGGAATCCCTTCTGAATCAGAATGAAGTGGACTGGCAGAAAACCTCTCCAGACAGAAATCTGTTAGCAGATCTAGCCATCAGATCTACTAAAAAAACCCCAAATACCAAGAGTCTTATTAATTCAATTTATTTATTTAGATGACCATGGGCAAAAGACCTGAGAACTTAGGACTGGAAGTTTAGAGGTACACAGGGACTAGGGGCCAGACATCTAAACATTGGAGGGTTTGTAACTAAGTGGTTGTGTGTCATTTCCCAGTGCTAGTGGAGGTCTAAAGACCCCCACAATAACTCCTTACCTGCAGATGCTGATAGAAATACTCTAGAATTTTGGGCACAGACCTTCACTGGTATTTAGCAAATTATTTCCCAGTCAAGCAGATTATTTTCAGAAATCCATGTGCATCTATGTACATATTGAGATGCCTATATAGGTTGAAGGTCTTGGGTCAGTGGGTTATCAAGGAAACCTCTTGATCTCAAACCAGTGTGAGTGTGAGTAGTGAAGAGTGAGCTTCTGGCAAACCAACATGTGGCTGGATGGCAAAGGCTCAGG
>NW_009954497.1:759521-774553 GCF_000747805.2 Chaetura pelagica
ACACGACAGGACTGCAATGAAATAGCTGGACTAACACTGAATGATGGAGCTGAGATGTCAGAAGCAGCAGATGATTGGGATAACCAGGAAAAAGCCCTCATAAGATTCATCTTCTGCTATCTGCATCACATCATTGAGGGGTGTAGCTGTAGGCGTGCTGAACATGGTCTGCAAGGTGTCAAAGCAACAGCAACAGTGCCTACACTGAGGTCCTGCTTCATCCTTGATGCTGCAGGGCGGTAGTTTTACAAAGGAAATAGCTGATAGATCCATTTCTCATTTTCCATGGACAGATTATCTAATTTGTGGCTAAATTGTATCAAGGGCAATGAGCCAGAGTGGACCTGGAAGGACTCAGCTCCAATGCAGTGGTGTGTGAACTCAGTTCTGTCGCTTCCAGAAACTCAGCAGTGGTGCAGCCCTGTCCGAGCTGCACACACCTGAGCTCTCCCAGCCTGGCTGGCTCCACATGGAGCTGGGAGTCAAGGATGCTGGCAGTAGGCTGGCACATTTCTGCATCAGTGCCTATAAGCTAACCTGGCATCCTAGAAATGAGCATCTCGGGAACCACAGAGCAGAAACACTGAGTGGACAGAAAAAGAAACACTATCCAGGTTTGTCATTATCCAGGGTATTTGGACTCTCATTATTGTGTGTAATGGAGAACTGAAGAGTATCAAAACAAAACACTGAGGAGGGCACTGACTGTCTCTTTTAACACAACATTTTCGAGTGCTGCCGCCTGTGTTTTTTCCTGACAGAAGCAATTTCCACCCACCCAACAGCTGGCAACACAAAGTGTGGGAACGAGGTGAACCATGTTGTGTGGCTTCACTTCAGCGCAGGGATTTGCCACAGGGAGAGGTTTGTTTGCAAAAGAGCTGACCATGCAGTCAGGAAGCCACTAGTGTGAGGATAACAGACACTGAACACAATTATCTAGGGGATGGACAATGCTCCAGATCTGTATGTACTCATGTCTCCCAACACTGCTTCTTGTCAGAGACCTCCACTTGAGTTTTCTGTGAACTGGTAACACTGCCTGTGATAGTAGTTTTTACATTTTACTGTATCATATTTTCATTTGCTTGTTAGTCAAATCAGGATTTAGCAGGGTCCATTGAAACTATGAGAAGGTGTATGAATGCACACTTACAGATCAGGTGACAAATTGCAATGGGTTGAGTCTCTACTACTGCATGGTGTAGATATGCACATATACATATATACACCTACAAAGTAAGGCTGTTGCCTATTACGGACTCATGCTACCACAACAGTAGCTCAGTAACTCTCTTCAGTAAAATATTTCAAACAAAATTGCTGCTTTCTTCATTTTCAAGTGGGTACCACTGACAAGCACAGTAGCTTTGTTTACACTGTAATATGAAGCCTGAAAGCAACGGAATTCAGACCTCTAACCTGTCCCCTGAAAGTCCTAGTGAGGCAGCTAACAAACAAGACCAGCAAGCCAAAATACTTTGGTTTCAAAGAGAGTTTGAGAAAGTTCTTAACTTTTGACAAAAATGTAGTGACCACATTGAATCATGATCTACTCAGAGATCACCTATGCTCTGGAAGATAAAACAGCAGAAAGAGAGACATAGGGTAAGATGTGTGTAAGCAATGTCAGCACAGACAGAGGAGGTAAACTGGCCAATACTCTGTAAGGAGGTCTGGTGTTTTCAAACAGAGTTAGTAGCAAGCCTGAAAGACCAGACACTTGCTGATGTATCTGAGTTACAGTCCATTATATAAATCTTATTTTTAAAATAATCTGTCATGCAGAATTTTGAAGGTACACAGGTTTTATTAAAAAAACCCACACATTGTTGAGTAAAGGCCATGTTGGGTAACAGCTGAAAATCTGACTTCACCTCCTTGAAAAATGTAAGGTCCCTCATGTCTACCTCCCTCCCTCACTCTGTGTGCAGTGAAACACAGGTGAATGAAATAGGGGAAACCTCACCTATTTGGAAACGGCAAATAAATCCACTTGTTCTGGGTTTGATACTCACCAAATGGTAAAGCTCCTGAGCTGAGGGCAGACAATGATGTGACCACATACAACCATTTGGGCAGGGACAGGTGTAATTTTGGAGTCAGGTATCCAAATTCAATCCAGGTTCATTACTGGCCTAGCCCATAATCTTTTGATCCTAATTGGCCTTTCTGTAATGATTTACATGAACAGGTCAAACTTTTGTCGAGAGAGGAAGTGAGAAAGACTTTACCACACGGTAGGTCCACATAGGTCAACATCTAAGTGACAGCAGAGGATGTGTGGCTTCAAAGGCCATAAAATTCTTCTGAGAGGACTGTGCAAGGGGATGATGGGCATATACACCCTGTGAAGTTAAGTGTGTGCTGCAGCACTGCCCATTGTGCTGACCTCCCCAAAACTCAGAAGGGACCCCTGGCTCCACCAATGTGGGCATAGGCACAGGAAAGCATCTTCATTTATGTTACAGAAGAAGCTATGCCTGTAAATGTTTTAAATACATTTGAAATTTGTCTGGGAAATTTTTAAGGGGAAAGGACAGAGTCTCCCACACTCTGGGTCTTTGTCCCACTTGTGGGACCCAAGGTGCAGGCTGCTCTTCTAGCATGGGGCAGTGGACCACACTTTTAAAACCATGAGATCATTTACTCTCCCAGTTGTGAGTAGGAAATATATAAGGAATCCAGGAGATTCAGGGCTGAGCTATCTGGTCTACGATCATTACACAGAAACAGCTGAATGAGTCTTCTCAGGTGATCACTGTAGGCTTAGTAAGCCAGTACTATAAAGTCCTGACTCTGCATATAAGGGCAGAAAGCAGAAATTAAATTATTTCTGCAAGATCATGCATAGCTATGTCACATCTAATCCCATCCAAGTGTTTAAACAGAAAGGAACCAATTTTCTGTTCTCAAGAAATTACCCTGAAGTCTTTTCCACCACATACTAGTACTGGAATCAGAAAGCAGGATATTCTCCACATTGTAACACCCCAAGATGTCATGCACAGCCTGGCAGTGCTCTGTTCAAAGACAGCACAACTGCACTTGTTAGTCTTAACTCCTAACAAGTGGCTGTGAAGTTCAAATTCTGCAGCTTTTCTGTGTTTCTCAAACTCTGTGAAATATCAACTTATGCACTAGTATGCTTAAGGTTATCCATATCTGAAAACCATTTATACATGAAAAAAACAAGGCATGAGGAGAACATAGTAGAAAGTTAAAAGTATAATTGAGATGGCAAGGCAACTAAGGGGTTAACATTGTTTGGCTTTAGCTGCTTAAAGCACTTACATCTAAATTGACCTCGGGTAAATAAAATAACCAAAGTCCTGGAAGGCTTATATAAAATACAATGATGTGTTTGTCTTGTGTTTGAGAACGTTATGGAGGCTGAATTATGTATGCTGTAGCCATTGCCAGCATCAGAAACTTCTTTAAATAATTAGAGCAATTGGGTAGCCAGGCATCTGTTTTTTCTTTTTATAAATGAGGAGACCTCATGGGCCAAATGAATGCATAAAGTTGGCAAGCTGGGCTTAAATGGATGGATACCAAACTTACACTGTGTAAATTTGACCCACTGAGTGTTTGTCAGCTGACATGGCAATGGCCATGTTTCCTGAGACTGTAGAGAAACTGGGCTCTGACAGTAACCTCCAAGCTCCAGGTTGATTTGCTTACCCCACAGGGAAGGGAGGCATAAACGGTGACAAAATGAACATGTTCAGGTTTTCCAGGGGGCAAAGTTCAAGCGAGAGCTGATAAGAGCCTTGCCCTGGATCTCCTGTAGGGTACAACATGGGAATGTGGTCTGGCTGGGACCCTGCTGTTCCAGCTGGGCAGGCTCAGAAATGAGGGCTCACAGTAGGAAATGGGAAAGACAACCTTTTTGTGTGACTGATACTAAACAAAATCAAACATTGACTATTTTAACTGTCATAGATTTGAACTGGATTTTTAATGTTCTGGGCAGTTGCTTTTGGAAACATTTCAGCTCATCTACCTCTATAATAATAAGATGTCATAAGGAATAGTGAACTTGGGCTGGAAAGAGAATCTAGTAAGGCATTTGAGAAAATTGAGACTTTGCCTCTAAATAATGTTTGTAGATTCTTGGATCGATTTAATATGTAGTGCATTAACTGTGGGCATGCAGACAATACTAGTTAGGACAAAAAAGTCAGCTGGGTTTGCTTGTAGCTCTTGGACTGCCACAGAAAGAATCAATGTTCAGAGATTGCTTTCCTTTAATGATTTCAATATATATCTGCAGGAAATAGAAAACAGACAGAGGATGCACTTGCATCTGAAATACAGCAGGGAGCTATCAGGGGCATCAAGAAATCTTCATTATTTTTACCATGCAACTGTATCTACCCATACCTCCTATGCCCTGTATTACTAATGCCAGATTTAGAGCAGAGGCTGCCACAAATGCTGTGTTGCAACATAAATAAAGTTGACAGTAAATGCTGGGACTGGGACTGGAACATATGGAATATATGGAATTAGGAAATGCCTAGGGTGGCTGCCTGGGAGGACTCCCTTTGGATCTGAAGGGTGTAACCAGTTTAAAAAGCTGCAACATTACGGGATTGGACTGTGATGTTTGTATCTCACCAGCTTTCTATCAGAAACCAAGTGACTGCCACAATGGAAATCCATTTTAAGAAGTTGTTTGGTAGAAATTCCAGTTATTGCAAACAAAAAAAGAGGTGACCACCCCCCTGTACTCAGCACTGATGAGGCCACACCTGGAGTATTGTGTCCAGTTTTGGGCACCTCAATTCAAGAGTGAGTACAGAGGAAGGCAATGAAGCTGGTGAAGGGCCTAGAGAATAAATCTTATGAAGAACGCTTGAAGGAGCTGGGAGTGTTTAGTCTGAGGAAGAGGAGGCTGAGGGGAGACCTCATCAGTCTGTACAACTACCTGAAAGGTCATTGTAGAGAAGTTGGTGCTGGTCTCTTCTCACAGGTAATTAGTGACAGAACAAGAGGGAATGGCTTCAAGCTGCAACAGGGAAGGTTTAGACTGGACATTAGGAAAAAAAAAATCACAGAAAGAGTGATTAGACACTGGAATAGGCTGCCCAGGGAGGTGGTGGAGTCACCATTCCTGGATGTGTTTAAGGGTCATTTGGATGTGGTGTTGGTGGATGTGGCTTAGGGGAGAACTTTGTAGAGTAGGGATGATGGTTGGACTCTGTGATACCAAGGGTCTTTCCAACCTGAATAGTTCTATGATTCTATGAACAGAACTGGGCCTGTAGGAAGTGGAGCGTATGAATTTTGTTTATCTCTAATCCAGTGTAGGTGGAGATTGAGTCTTCCCAGGGTAAGTGGGATATATTTCATTACTCTACTAACTCATATAAAACTGTATTAATCAGCACAAAGCTCCTTGCATGAGGAGTAAAGTAATCTGTTTAGGAGAGTGTTCTTTGTTAAACAAAAATTTCAGCAGTGCTGGATTCAGTGCTGCAATTTGCAGATGAGGGCTACAGCTCTCAGAAAACACAAATGTCTTTTTCAGTGTGTTTTCCCTATCTGTGTACTGCCAGTGTGACTCATGTGCTACCACTGCCACTGTGTAATTTAGTTTGCCAAGAATACCAGGTCTCACTCTCGAGCCCAAAGCCCCTTACCTTGGCAGTAAAGCTCAGCTATTCACTGCAAATCAGGTCTGGAAAATGTAAACCCGGTAACAGTCTTCTGTCTGTTCTTCCTGACTGTTTTCCTGATGTGTTTTCTGTTTATGCTCTGTAGGGCATCAGGTGTCAGAGCAAGTAGGTGATGCCAGTAAAAGCCACTTCACAGTAGAGAGCTCGTGGCTGCCACTCAGCAACTGAAAGCAGCCCCTCTGTGGTGCCCTTATCCTTGTCTTCTCCAGCTTTGGCTCTCGGCACTGAAGACTGTTCAAAATGCAGGTATTTTCTGGAGGCAACATGCAGAAATCAGAGCTCTGCTCTGGCAAGAAAAAGTGTCCAAACATGCAGCAGGGCCAGAACTGCCAGCGTGTTTAATGGGTGGATTAATGTATGTTCTTTACACGGGCAAATGCTGGTGCTTCTGCCAGTCTGATGGCATCAGCATTTGCCCATCTCTCCTTCCCTGCTCTGTCCCTCTCACTTCCAGCAAGAAGGGAGGGATGGTGTTTCTGGTGTTTCTTTAACTGAAGTCACCACCAAAAGTATACAATATCCTGTGTAGGCATTGAAGCTCCAGACTATTATTAGCCACTAAAACACTTTCAAAAAGTTACTCTGCTGTGTGTGAACCAGCCCAACACTGGAGATGCTGCTGCCTGCCAGCCTGGCTGAGCTGGCAGTAGCTCTGCCACTGCATGGGCTGCAGGGCAGGGCTGGAAGTACAGATCTCACACCCCTTCCTCTTTCTCAGGATATTTGTGACTAAGCTTTTATTATTATATGTGTGCAAACGGGTTAGGGCTGGGGAGTGCAGACTGTGAAGAACTGCTATGACCCTTTTTGCTGCCCATTTCCAGCATTTTATCCCCAACCAGCAAGTTGTTTGGGGTATTTCAAGCCATACAGAACAATCAGGGACAAAAGACGTAGACACAAGTTTCTGCAATGCACTAGCCTGTGTCTATAATTTTTGTAAGCCAGTAATTACTCATGATTCATTTCAACTTTAAAAAACAGAAAACAGTATGCATAAACATCACTCCACACTGTAGTAATTCAATTAGCTATAAACTCAGTAATGTAGAAATAGAATAGCAGAGTCTTTCTTCTGTGATGCCTCTAAGGGCCACAGAAAGATCCAATGCAATTTTAAATCCTCTGAAATCAAGCCTTGAGAGGAAAAGCTGCTCTTTTGTTACATTTAAAAGAAAAAAAAACAACAAACATACCGCAAACTCTTCAAATCTTATTAGAAAAATAAATCTCTCTGAATAAGCTCTATCCTGTGTTCTTTGCCTCCAGTGCCACAACTGTGTATTATAAGGTGAGCTCTGCATTTTGATCCCCAAATTAAGTATTAAGCAAATTACTTCTATTAAATTGCTTAGTCACAAGCACAGTTAAGCTGGAAATAGCATTTGCATTCTTATAACCACCAGCATTAAATCTCCATAAGAATTGTAAGAGAAAAACCTCTACATTTTAAGCTTGCTAACTCCTCAGAGTGTTTTATGCTATGGAAAATACTGTAAATGTTTTCAAAATACATTAATAATTGACATTTTCAACCTTAGTTTCTCAAAGCTCCTTTCAAAGAAGGGCAAACAATGAAAGAAAGCGAAAAACAGTTTTGGGAGAGAGAGAATTCAATTACGTGCAAGTTCTTATAAAGTATCAGAGGAAAAGAAAGGGAAGTAGCTTTCGCAGAAAAGAAAGCTGAGAAGCACAGAGCTTACAGAGTTGAGTTTGAAAAGGTTACTGAAGATACAGAGGAGGACATGGATCTGTAGAAAAACCAGAAAAGTTTCTCCCAGGGTTGCTCCACAGAAGACATCTGAGAGGTGGTTTGCCCCTGCAGCTGCTGCCATCTCTGATTGCTAGTGACCACCCAGCAGCTGGCCTGGCCAGCCATTGCCTTCCTGAACCAGAGCAAAGGAAACTGCTTCAGGAGAACCCAGTCCTCTACCTGGCATGCTTCATTTGGACTGATGATAGCAGGGAAGCTGTTCTGCAAATAGCCCTACAAGTAGCTTTGAAAACTGGTGGGTTTTCTCAGAAGAGGTAGGGATTAATGAGGCAATTGTCTTTTTTTAATCCAGCAACAACAAAAGATGTTGCAAACAGATTCTGGGTGTCCCAGCACTATGAGGGATGCCCACATTCCTTACAGTTCCCAGAGACACCCAAAGCTCTGCAGAAATATGTTGCAAAGATGCATGTGCTGGGGAAGGGGTTGCTCAGGACTAGGCAAAAAGGAAACGTTTCCTGCTATTGCACCCATGGCCCTGTAACATCATGCCATATGCTTGGACTTTGGTTTGCAAAATCCTAATGGTTTCTGCTGCATCCCATAGGGGTTTGGGAGTTCCAGGGAGAAGGCCAGGGAATAACTAAGGTAAGAAAAAAGCTGAGCAAAGCACCTGTTGTGTTAACTTTGCTGAGTTAATAGCTACAGCCATACCTTGGTGTGTTCAGATCCTGGTTCAGTTTCTGTATCTCCACCGGCCCTCCAAGATGAGTTGATCTTAGGTTCTTCAGTTCTAGTGATGGTTTATGTGAATCCCTTACCATAAAATGAGGGACACATCTAGCACATTGTGTTTGCCTGATGTACTTGCAGGGGCAACAGAGGAGACAACCCTGATGTACCCACTGTAAAAGAAGGAGTTGTCAGGTTTGCAGAGCCACATAAAATGATGCATTCCCCTCATAAGTGAGCTAATAAGGTGTGTAACCAAGCTGTGTCAGCTGTGATGCTAAATATCACACACTGCCCTGCGTTACACCTCACTGATTACCTTGACTGGTTGCTCTGACGTGGTAGTGCTGCTGCTGACAGACAGCCCAAATGAGCTGTAACCTGTGGCTGTGAGGCCCCCACTGCATCACACAGGCGTTCTGTCTTCAGCACCCATTTGTGTTTGCTGATCTCCCCTCTGACCAAGTCATCCTCATGGGCCTTCTGCCACCAAGCCATCTTTGCTGTGGATTGGGATAGCTTGTATATACTCTGCATCAATACTTAGAAGAGCTCTGGTGCCTGAGGGGATGCCATCAGAAGCTCACTTGGTCCCTTCTGTGGCATTGTGTGGGAAAGCCTCTAAAGAAGCCTTTAAATACTAACTATAATTGTTTCCATAAGCTCTTCTCATCCAGGTGAGCAGACTGATTTTTGGGGAAATTACATTTCAAGGCTTCTGCCACTCTAAAGTGAATTTCTTTGGTCTTCACAAAATTAATGCTTGACAGCTTTCTTTTTTCTTGTGTTCCTTCAGGAAGTGAATATCTTACATCCTCTAGTAAAAATTTACAAAAATGAGTAGGAAAATTGAAACCAGTGCTAATTTGCATGTAATAATTTGGGTTAATTTGCAGTAAGTAATTGTTTGCTTTGAGTCTGTTGCTCTGTTTATTTCTTTTCACATGCAAGGGGGAAGGGAATTGGTGTTACTGCAAGTGATGCTGTCACAGTTTGACTCAGGTCCGACAACAACGCTCTCGATCCCCCCTCCCCCCAACCCAGGTAGGGAAGGAGAGAGAGAAAAAGAGAGAGACTTGGCTGGATTGAAAACTAAACTACACAGCTTTAATTAAAACACTAATGAATGATACAAGAAAATATATACAATTATATACAGATATATTCAGGTGTGGGCAAAAACCTCTCTCCTCCCCCCACCCCAGCAACTCCCACAGCACTTCCCTGAACTGGGAAGAGTCCCGAGGAATCCCGGAGCTGCTGCTGGAGAAAGCAGAGAGTTATGGGGGTCACGAGAGATCAAGCCTGAGGATCGACGGTGATGGATGAACAGAGTCCTCCCTGGACGCCGGCCATGGACGGAAGAGAGGGGAAAAAGAAGAAGGAAGGAAGTTGTCTTCTGTGATCTCTGACCTTCCTTTGAGCTTAAGTAGATATATGGAATGGAATATCTTTGGCCAATTTTGCTGTCTGTCTAACTCAGCCTCCTACCGGGGGGTCACAGATCTCCCCATAGTGTCTGAGCCGGCAGAGTGCAGGTGCAGCCTTGAAGCCTCAGTAGTTAGAAAAACATTCCACTGTCTTATCAGCCTAGCAGAGCACACTGTTGCTAGTTACAAGAAAGCTCACTGAAGGAAAAAAAAGTCAGTAAAAAGAAAAAATTGGCTTCATCCTGGCTCAAACCAGGACAGATGCATTTTGCCAAACAACGCTGCCCAGTAATGGGGAATTTTGACTAAACCTTGTTTACTTTGTTTCACATTTTCAAGGCTAGAATTTCTGGAGGTCACAGAGTTGGGGGCATAAAATCAAGCTGATGCTTGCTAAGAGATCCAAGAAATGAAAGAACAGATAAACGGACTTCAAAAGAAAACTGAGCACTGCCCTCTGCGCAGCAGCTTTTCTGTCACATCTACTCTTTCACAAGGGGGACGCATGCACACGAAGACATGCAAACAAGCAGAGTTCAGAAAATGGGTGATCAAGGACTTAGCAGCACCTGTAACTGAGGAAACTGGTAAAAAATGCTAGATTTCATTTACCTCTCTCTCTTTTTTTTTTTTTTTTTTTTTTTTTTTTTCCCAGAAACCTTTGAAGACATTCTGTGTTATCTCTGATGTTTCATCTGTAGGAATCTGTACAAGTGCAAGCAAATCTCCATGGAGTCAGTTGCTATGAAAAAGATGGTCCCTAGGAACTAGACATCAGTGCTTGGGCTGGTGTTTCAGAAGAGATTTGCAACACCAACACGTCTGCCTTCAGCTGTTGTTTATAATGGAAATCAACAGGTTTGGACAAGAGCAGTCCCAGAGATCCCATCAGCACGGTGGCAGAGGTGGTGAGTACATGTTTCATGAGTTTCTGAGGCATAAACGGCTGTTGAAGAGTATGTAGTTTACTGCTCTCAGTGTGGCTATTATTTCTGATCTACAAAACTTAAAAAGTCTGAGAACAGCTTTATGAACAAGAATTTTGATAAAAAGGACTAACTTTATCCTGCAGCACCCAAGCACTTGGCCTTCGTGTCCTCCTGTCTAAACATTTCACCTCTTCTGTGACTTGTCCTCATCCTGGGACACTGAGTATGAAATCTTTGCAAGTTGTAATTAATCAATTTCCTGCTTGCAAGGGAATAGGACTAATCCTAGGATATGTCCCATATATCTAGAACTAAAAGGGAAGACTTTTTCTGCCCCTGCTCCAATGAAACAATCTTAAACACATAAGTAAGGGCATGATAAGAGAAAGGAGAGGGGATGTTTCCCTTTGATGTTCTCTGCTTCTCCTCCCTTCAGCACCGTGAGGAGAAGATGTAGGGAGGATGCAGGCGTGATCCTGCCTGCTTGGGTCTGGCAGGAACAAACACAGCCATTGGGGAAGATCCTGGGTTTTCATCAGTGCCTCAACAGCCGGTCTTACAGGCTGGGTTATGCCTCAAAACTGCCATGGCCATAAAGACAAAAGTTAAGCCACTGCTCAGGGCTGGGGGGGTTTTGCCCTGGGTTTGCAAGGGCTAATGTTTCTGATGACTCTTTCTGAAGGACAACAGCGGTGGTGGGTTTGTTGCAGTCACATGGTGGCTTCTTAATCACAAGGTTTTACACAGTGAGGGTCAGGACTGGAGCAGTGGTATGAGGAATTTGAGCCAAAACCCTAAATTTTCATCACTCCAGGCAGGCAGAAGAGTTGTATCTCTCTCTCTAAGTGATATTTAGGCATTTCTGCATCTGAATGCCATTATTAGCAACAACAGTTTGAATGAATAGCCCCACACATATTCCGTGGCTGTGATGTAATTGTGAACGCTCCTCAGTCTTCCTCTTCCTACTCCCCTCTCCTCTCTCAGCCGAAGCACAAACACTCTTTTCAGGGCTAAAGATATAATCTTAAATCACTTCTGACATATCTTTGTTGTTGCCTAACGAAGGCTGAGTAGAGGGGCTAGAGGGAAGTTTTATGTAAGCCCTTGTTGAGACGTCGTCGTAGGATTGGAAGTGGGTAGCGGTTGCAAATGTTAGCATTTGTCTCTGGAGTTTGTTTAATGGTAGGCCTCAATGCCTGCATGGTCTGTGGAGCTTTCTACCCCCCTGCCTTGGTATTCTGAGCCCCAGTGAAATGTCACCATCCCAAGGATTGCGGGGTTCAACGAGCAGCCACACTGCTGTCCCTGCTGAGCTAACAAGGGGCCTCTGTGTGCCCTTGTTTGGAGGAGGATGTCCCACTAGGGACATGCCAGCTTCTCCCTCCTGGATTTCCCAACCCATTCCAAACACGTTTACACTCTGCTTCTTTCATTAATTGGATTATTTGTTTTTTTAAGCCTGTTGCTGAGCAAGTCAAATTGACCCACGCCTGGTTAACAAAGCCTGACATAATTTTGACTAAGTCAAAGTGGTGCTAAAGGGGAGACCAACCACACAGATCAGGCTAGTTTCCCAACCGTGCTGAGTGTATTTAATCCATGCTGGGTTTATCCAGGTGTCAAGGAAGGGCCTGAATGGCAGCCAGAACCTAAGAATATGCCCCCTTGTTTTCCAATATCTGGAATTTTGTCCTCTGTTTGTAACCCAGGCTAATACAAGGGATTTACAGACTGATGAGGATGAGCTGGTTTTCTTGTGGGGAGTCTGGAAAAGCTTGCTTTGCTGTGTCATCTTTATCCTAAGGAATGAAAAGAGACAGTTCAAAATGGGGGATTCTTATGGTCAGCCTTAGGTTAGGCTGGCAGGGCGATTCTGCTCTTTGAAGATTAGGTAGGTCAGTGAAATGCTGTGACTCCACGAAACCAACAGATGAGGTAAACCTGCTGTTGTGATTAAGTAGAAAAAGTAATATCAACACTGTTAATGACTGCAACTGCCCAGACTACAGCTAGTTTTTACTTTGCTTACTGTGCAAGATCCTATATTAAATAATATGATATTCCTAACTTTCACGGCAGAAGTGCTGTGGGTGGATCCTGCTATTCAGAAAGCAAACAGATTCTTTAGGATTAGAGGCAGCTGAGGCTTGTCATCTTCATTAAAAACCTTTAGGATCTGCTGCTGAGAGACCATATGTTGAGCATCCATCCCTAAACCTGGCTGTGCCCACTGAACTGCAACTGAGCTTGCTGGGCGAAGCACAAATTTGCAGATGGAGGAATTAGGGAAAATTCTACTTTATGGAGCAGATTCACTGAATGGGTCTTATTTGGAGAATGTAGCTTTATGAGGCCAGAAGTATTGCCCCAGGCATAGATTGTGGCAATATAACTTTGTTTACTTAATTTCTGTTACATATAGTCATAAAAGGGAAATGGCCCCAAAACCAGGTTGCCTCTGCAGGACTTCAAGGAGATTACTCTCAGTAGTGTATTTTTGATGCATTTTCTAGGACTATTCTTAATAAAATGTAAGTAAATGCTTAAAGGGCTCTTTGTGGGCAGATCAGGTAAGAGCTAACATAGTGGCAACTCCCCATGTTTCACTATTTCATGTTGAAGCAATCAGGAAAAACACTGCTTGCTTTGCAGCAAGAATTTGTATTAGAAAGATTTTGGTGTTGTAGTCACCTGTCCTAATATTCTGGTTGTTACTTGCACTCTTCCTTATCTGCTGCCAAAGCACCTATCAGTAGTGCACATTGTGTATAATATGGGTTGTGGCAATAGAAAAAGCTGCAAACGTGAAGCCTGAACAATGGGATTTCTGTTAAACTGGAAATGTGAAACTGGGATGCTCTTTCTCCTCAGGGCTGCAGTGAATCAACAGAGATGTGGGTGAGCACCAATGACCATGACATGGAGCCACGTAATGGGTTGCATCCTATTACATAATTAAATGCTGTGTGCTTGTTATCCCCAAAGGGCTTGTGGCTCATTTGATGGGCATTAAATACAATGATTGTTGCCACAAACAGCTGGTAGCTATTTTTTAAAATTTTAGCATTCACTATGGCTTTATTTTTTGTCTTGGCAGTGGGATTATTACTTTCCATTTAGTAATTTTCTTATTGTTCTGTGTTCTTGTTGTTGTATTTGGACATTCTTCGAAATAGATTTATTCTTCTCCTGCACATCAAAAGGACAAAGTCTTGCTTCCCTTTAATGATAAGCTATTGTTGGATAGACAGATGACCAAAACAGCAACAAAAAAATCCAACCCAGAAACCAAACTTTCAGAGGTATGTATGAAATGTATTTGTGTGCTCAAAGTTGTAGACAAAAACAGGTGCTAGGTTCCTGTTCTCTACAGCAGTCAATGCAATTCACTTAGCTACCTGTCGTAATCGTAATATGGGTAAATGAAGTTTTATGAGTCTTCCAAGCCCAAAGCTCCTTGCAGGATCTATATTTATGTGTACCCTGTAGTATCTTTACTCTGTTTTCTGGAAAAGATCCCATTTTCCAGAAATGCTTCTTTCCAGCCTGCTTCTTTTAGAATCACCTAATTGCCATCTCCCACAAAGCAGGAATATATGCTGATCATGAGGACCTTAGAGGCATTTTTTTTCCCAGCTGCACAATATTTTAGCTTTCCATATTCCTAGATCATCAATGCAGGAAGGGATTGGGGGTCAGCTAATGTGCAGTCTTTGCTGCAGAGAGGAATTAAGCACTTCAGACCACTTACTAGAGACAGACCTATGTGAACCTACAGGCATCGTCACTTTAGTCTGCACAGTTCCCAAAGTGCTTGTAAAAATCTTTTGCATTTACTGATGTACTGTGAAGGTTCAGATCCCAAACCTTTACCAATTTGAGAGACAGGCAGAAGGGGACATACAACACTGCAAGATAACCTTGTTTGCCAGGTTGGCTTACCTCCAGCAGAGTTGAAAATACAGATGTTGTAGCTTTGCCCACCTTTTTCATTTATTACCCTCAGGAAGGCATTTTGTCTCCATTTCTCTCTCCTGAGGAAAGTGCCAAACCACAGACCACGCTTGGATGGGCACACTCTGTACCCCTCATCTTGTCAGTCTGTGCAGTAAAGACTGAAGGATTTAAAGGGCTGGAGAGAGCCTGCAAGGAGGTGCAAGCCTGAGTACTTCACACTGTAATAAAGCCAGTGTCTTAAGGGAAGCAGAGAAGGATTTCCTGTTGTCTGATCCCTGCTACAAGAAATCCTTTTACATGAGTCATTAGATAAAAAGGCACAATAGTGCTGAGAACAGGGCCTGGATTGCAGCAGGCTATGCCACTCCCTCCAACTACACACTCAAGTTATTCATGTTACCATTAGAAATGTCAAAGAATATTAAGAAATGGTGCTATGCATGCCAATGTGCTGAAACCCTAAAGGATTTACAGCTTGGGGGGGAAAAAAAAAAAAGAAGAAGAAGAAAAAAAGCAGGGCCAAAAGGTTTTTTGGTTTTTTTTTACTTTTTTTAAAAAACTTTTTGTTTTCTTCCCCCTGCTG
>NW_009954497.1:774571-815444 GCF_000747805.2 Chaetura pelagica
TGCTGAACCAGAAGAGGCTATTTCTGAATGTGGAAATTGAATAGAAATAGTCCTGGTTTACACTGATTGTTCTAACTGTGTAGCCCAAGTGAAAGGGTTGTGGGAGTGATAGGGATGTTGGTAAACCACCTGCAAGGCCAAACTGTACATGGGAGTATTAATAACTGCACTTCATGATTAATAATGCAATGATTATGGTAAAATACGGATATGTTGATAGTTATGAATAATACTGATAATAAGAAATAATCAGGTAAGAGCTGATGAGATTCTGATACACGTGTAAATACAAGAATTGTGTAGCTATTAAGAACTCAACTGCTGAGTGTACTAATCGATAGCTAACAAAAACAGGAAATGCTTGGAAATGAATATGTAGAGTAGTTAAAGGCATATTTTAAAGGGTGAATTACAGGCTTCAAGCTTTTTGCAGGGACTTTACTACGCTCAAGCACGTTGGTTTTGCTGGGGTGTTTTAATGTTGTCAACAGGGCTGTGAGTACAGAAATGGATAAAGAAGAGCTATCAAGAGTCTTTTGGCTGGGCTTCTTGCATCTAGGTTAAAATATCTGTCTCAGATCTTTGTGGAAGAAGGCAGCAAATGCTGAAAGCATCCTTTGAAAATGGTAAAATTGCTTGGCCTACTGCCTTCTGCCAGATGATGCTACTTAGTTTTAGTGTGTTGTACATGATACCAACCACAACAATTACAAAATCTCACAATAATACATTGGGGGTAGATAGTCCTTTGCTTCATCAAGGTGAGCATGACCTCCCTTTTTAGACCAGCTGAGACAGCGTTCAAAGCTGCAGTTTCCCAGGAAGGCATCCTTGTCACCAGAATATCAGTCAGGACACTGCCTGATGTCCTGATCAACAGCCTTCTTGCATCTCTGCTGCTAAAACACATCCACTGTAAAGAAATAGCCAAAGCTGTGAGGACCAGCAAGGTTACAGGGCAAAGCATTTTGACTCCATGACTCTCTGTGCTGCTTGCACTCTACTTCATTGTTGCTAAGGAAGAAGCATAAAACTCCGTCATCTCCCTTCACCATATCTAGGCTGTTTATATCCTTGATGACTATCTCAAGCTCTTGAGCTCTTTGCTCCTCCCTGATGGGCAGCATGGACTTGGCCAGCAAAGGAACCATCTGTGGAGGCAGCAGCAGGGCCAGCCTTCTCTGGGCCTGTGTGGGACCTGAGAGAAGGGGAGGAGATGCAAAATGAAGGTAAAATATTTTACAAGGTGATCTGTGTTGATTCACACACTTGAAACACATTCCCTCACCTGCACTGGAGCATTAAGGGATTCTGGACCTTTTTCCTGACTTCAGCCACTCTCTGGTGTCCTAGATGCAGCTACAGAGCACTGGTGCTTTAGGACTGGAAGCTTTTTAACTGGAGTAACTTCAGTGAGAAATGTGCTCCTGCTGTTACTGAAGCTGGAGCACAGGTTGATGCCTGCAAAGGCATCCATCCTCTTTTCCCCTGTGCAACCTGCAAAACCAGATATTCTGCTCTAGAGTTATGCAGTCCCATGGTACTAACCTGTATCCACAAAGGACTGTAGCTGCAGGGCTTGCAGGAGGGAAGTCTGCTGCAGGCTTCTGTGTTGGCTGTTCCTAGTTGTCTTTCAGCAGATATGCATCCTATGGCCCCTTGCTCCCCTGCTTATTTTGTTCTCCCCTTGTATTTTTCCCTGCTCTGCTCCTACCTGGCTCGTTTTAACTGCTCCCTTGGTGGTGCATGAACTGGTAGAGATTTCAGCTGGAGTTTGGGAACAATCTTGGAAATGGCCTTGTTGCTCCACCTTCCCCCTTGCCCTTTTCACATCTTTCTATATCAGAGTCTGAATCCTGCAGATAAGCAGCACTGCTACAGTGCACCAGGGCAAGAATTTCCCCTAGTTATCTGTAAATTACCAGAAATACAGATTAAAAACTAGCCTCTCATTTGTGGCCACAGAGGCTCTATAGGCAAGGTGTGGAGCACACCTGCAGCTGCAGGTACCTCTGAGAACTGCATCTGATGGGGAAGCAGGACACTCCTTTCTTTGGAGTAAAACCCAAGCACTCTCAGCAGTGAGAGGGTTCAGTCCAGCAGGGTTACTAAAGAGGATTCTGTGCTACACCTAGAAGCTTTCAAAACCACATGCTAGCTTTGGCAAGCCCAGCCTGGCTTCATCCAACTGTGACAGGATTTTGCCCTAAATGATTTCATCTATTTCTGCAGCTACAGCATTGCACTTTCATCTGGAAGCAAACTGTTTACTTACTTGCTTTTAATTATTTATTGTAATGAAATAGCACCCATATCTCAAAATTTTCCACAGAAAATGAATAGTCTTGTAGTTCAGATCTGTGGCCATGAAAGAAAACACAGTTCCCCACTGTTGCTTGTAATGTTTATTTGTTTTTCAACTTCAAAACACAGGTGATTTTCTCAAAACAAATAGAGTAATAGAGGAAATGAAGGCGGGTTCTCTTTGTAACTTTCCCAAGAAACACATCTGGAAGAGCACACTTTTGCAAAACAGCTACATTTTAGCACACCCAGACAGTGAGATTCCAGAAAGTCACAAATAGCACCGTATTTAGCAACCAAGGTTGTTGTTTTTTTTTTTTTTTTTTTTTTTTTTTTTTTTTTTTTTTTTTCCTTCTGCTTCCCATCCCCCCTTTGTTTAACTTACAAATAGCACTAAATCAACCCACAATTTCCATGGCTAATACAGAGACATTTTAACAGAAGTCTCTTAGTATGCAGATAATTTCCAAGATGTGGAATTATGAGGATATATCTTCTCACTTTGATTCTGTAAAATCAACTTGGTGGAATAATTACATCTTATAACATTTGATAGTCTTGCTACTGATGTAAGCCAAAAGCCTTGCTGTTTAAATCACTATCCTTAGTAGCTACTTAGTTATATTTATCTAAATGTAATTTTTTTACAAAAGCCTTCTTTAGAAGCAGTAGTGAAGTGTTGGATTATATTTTGTAAGTAGTGTTGAAACCACACTTCATCAGTGCTCTTAAAATCTTAGTGTCATTTTTTTTATTTCATTGCCTGTACATCTCTTGCTTCACCTCGATAGTCAGGTAGAAAAAAAATGAGCTTGTAGACAGATCAGTAAAATTAAAGGCCAGCTTTCCTGATTCTGAATGCTACAGCCAGGCCCTGCTCCCCAGGAAGGTCAGGGAAGGTAGAAATAATTCTGCAGGCTAATGAAGAAAAGTACAAAGCCACTGTTCAGACAACAGTGACCCGAAAATACCAAGACCTACAATTTCGAGCACTTGCACAGCCACTGACAGAGTCAGGCACAGGCAATCAGACACACTGCCCTGCATTTCTGGGAGCCCCATGGTGGGGCTTTGCCCACCAGTTTGCAGCTGTGGACCTGCGGCAGCTGCACCACATTCTCAGCAAGGCCCTTCTCCCACAGCCAGGATGGGCAGAACCACAGAGCTGAAACAATTCTCTATGGCTGGGGCTATTGAAGAGCAAAAGAACTGTATTTGGAAATATAATCTCCTAATTAATCAAATCTGGATGTGAACACGAGTTATTTTTGCTAGCTAATGCCTCCTCTTCAAAAGTCAGTCATCTTTTCCCTTCGTGAATGTGAAAATTGAATGTTTCTGGCGCTGGGTGTGCTGCCCACATTGTAACGTGCTTTGTAGTGTTTTGTACCTACATAGAAGGAAAATACCACTTTACCATCTGACTTGCTTGAGTTGTATAGTCATCAGGGCTATAGCAAGAAAGAGATGGACTGGGAATCAGGAAATCCCTCAAGCGCTGATCTGAAGAGGGTCTTCCTGAACACAAAGTGGGTGCATGCAGCAAGTGGCCAGGAATCTTACAGTCTATCACATTCAACGTCAGGGTTATTGGATGGTGTATCAAGAACACCAAAATACACTTCTCTGTTTGGTGGAGGTGGGGTATTGGTGGGACTTCCCACCCCAGAATCAGGGCTGGGTGCAGGGTGCATTACAGCTGCACACTTCTCTTCTTTCTGATAGGGCTCTTGCTGTTTTTGCTTGAGGTTTTTGAAACGTTTGAGCTTCACAGGGTCCTTGACTTCCTTGGCACAATGGAACAAGATGAAAATGTCCCTCCGAAACTTGGAGCTCATTCCAAAGTAGATAATGGGATTGTAGAAGCTGGCAGACTTAGCAAACAAACTGGCAAGGATGCTGGTGAGGTTGGGCACAGGGTGGCCATAGGCAGACCATATAGAGATGACAGCATATGGTGACCAGGCAATAATGAAGGCAGTGCAAATGACAACAGAAACCTGAAAGATAAAAGAATAGTTTCAAATCTATTCTGGAAGACTACATCAGGGAAGCAATACACTGGGAATAGTATGTTGAACACTTGTCTGGAAGGAAAACATTCAGATTGTCCTGAGGGTAGGGCTCATGGTATACAGGCAAGCAAAAGGTTTGCTTTGATAAAGCCAGGCAGATATAGAAGTTCTATATCTAATTTTGGCATGGTGGTGTGCTTGAGCAGTGCTTCACCTAATGGAATGGAAATAGCTACAGTCCTCTGTATGTTTATACAAATTCAGATGGTTTTGGATAGACAAGGCAATGGTAAGTGAATTGAAAGCTCCACTGTAATTTCTGTTACAGTGTGTACTCAGAAGTAATGTAACTTCTGAAAGAAAGGAGCACATGCCAAACCAAAATTTTGTTTGTGTGCTGTATAACCCACTCCACTTATATTTGGATTGTTATTCACCTGTGATGTAGCACCAACATGAGCCAGCTGATGGGGTAGGAGTTTTAAACAAACCTTGTCTTCTTCACTGAGTTCAGACTCAGTCTCCAGAAATTATAGAATGAAATGCAACTGATTGTTTGTTTTTTTTTGTCTTCTGTTCTAGTGAAAACCAGTTTTTGGAAAGGCAGATTTCATTGAGATAAATCCCTCCCAAAATGAAACTCAGACTCACTCTGGTGACATCCCGCTCCATTCTTCTCTGCCTGTCTGTGGGATCACCTAGTCCTGTTAATGTATGGCTTAGCTTGACAGTGTTGATAATAGACACATAGGAGAAGACCATAACTGTGACAGGTAGGAAAAAGCAGCAGATAAAAATGGAGACAATGTAGGACTTGTAGATTGTAGAGAAGTTTGCTTTTGCCCAGTCTATTTCACACGTGCCATACATGCGATCTGAAAAGCAGAAATAAGTTGGTTAGCATTTTTAGAACATTAGAACATTTACCTGCTTTTGAATTACTACTAGTTCAAGTGCTGCATTTTTCTTCTTTTAAGCACTAAAGAATGGTTTGATATTTATGATTTAATAAACCATGGCATAAATTCCTACATAAACATTTTTCAAGATCAGCTAGACTGTAACTTTTCAAAGCATATCACCATTCTGTCAAGTTTAGATTTCCAGTGTAAGTCCATAATGCACAAACTGTTTTTCAGAGTAGGAAACTGTGATACTTCATTAGAAAAATAATTGTAATAATTCAGTTGGTTTGAGATTCTTGAGTGTTATCTACTCTTACTTGTCAAGCTTCTATGTACTAACTTCCTAAAATGAGATCTGCAACAGCATAACTAGCTGTTGGAAAGTGACAGTGTGACAAATGTAAAAAGTCACTACTTATATAGCAAATCAGGAAATAAAAATAATTGAGGGGTTTTTAGGAGAAACAAAAAGGCAATAAATTTTCTACCTTAGTGAGAGCATACAGTGCTGCAACTAGAGAGGAGCTGCAGGCTCTTAAAAATTAAGTCAGGCAGTTTGCAGGATCTGCAGCTAGTGGGATTTACAAAAGGACACAAGCTGATCACATACTTCAGGGAAAGGCAGTGGGAATAAGGTGCAGTGTCTACTTAAATGCTTTTATGAATAACATTTTACTTATTTAGACATTCTGATGTGTTTGCAAATGGGTTCTGATAAAAACTTGAGTTCAACAGCATTAGTGACTTGTTATAGATTGTGAATTGTTGATTTTTGTTTTTAAGTGGAAAAATTATTTTTCTGACAGTTTTGGCAGTAAATTGAATTACAAGTAAATGAAGCATGAACCAAAATTATGTAAGTCAAGCATTAACAAGTCCCGGACATACAATATAGGTGAAGTCTGACTGATTCAGCAACAGATCTCTCTCCCTGACATCCAGTGGTAATTCTGAAGGAAAAAAAAGAAACCCTTAATTCTTCACAGGTGATAGGAGGTTTAGACAGAATGAACTAAAGGTGCAAAAGATTAAAATCTCTTTTATGATTCTCATCAAAAAGAGCTTGGTATTTTTATCACCTAAAGCTCTAGGTGTTGCTGTCTGGATGTGGTCAGTAATAGAAATTTTTTTCTCCTTTGCCTTTTTCATCAGTATGCCTCAAGATTCAAAAGGATAATAATAAAATCTGGCTTAATTCCAGGTTTCTAGTTTGTGAAAACTTTAGACTGAAAAATGAAAGCAGCCTCCAGATGACTTAAAAAGAAAATCCTGCAGATTATCTGTGAGTCACAATTCAAAGCTGTTTCCTTCCTCTGCAGGAAAGTGGCATTTCCAAGTATCAATAGGGTCCTGGGGATCCTTGTAGCTGCTGTGTAGAAGTGAGAGGTCCGAGGAAGCGCAGTGTAATGTGATGTGATCTGCTGGCACCCTCTGCCTGCTCTGCTGCCAGACTTGCCATTCCTGGGCTTCCACATCTCCATGGGTGCCCTCAATGGAAATACATTTAGAGTCAGATAGCCCAGGAACCTGAAACTGCTGTGATTCTACATAGGAATAGTGCTCTTAGAAGTGGTCTTGAAGACCAGTCAAGGAATTGAATCCAAAGTACGAAGAGGATCCATAAGGGCACTTGGATGCCCTGACAAAGCAGTGATGTGCAAGAAGTCCCTGGCTCCAGCTTAAGGCCAAAAAGGGACATCAGAAATACTTCTATAAATGGAAAGTTAATAAGATGAATGTAAAAAGGAAACACAAATAGCCAGAAGATACACAGAAAATTACGAGTCCAAATCCCTCAAGTGTATGACATATCCAGACTCCAAAAACAAGACATAAAGTTAGAAAAGTCTAATGAAAAGCTTGGTTTTGTCTCAAACAAAAGATCCATTGATCCTAACATTCTGGTAACATTTTGGTTTGGAAAGGATAACAGTTTTAACCAACCATAGACATGGATACTTTTCTTGCATATTTATTTCAAGGGTCCAGAGATACCTCAAAGCCTACATATTTAATAAGTAACAGGATGTGTTCACATAGGTGCTTTAATAAACCTTCATAGACTTCACGACTTCTCAAAGGACAAGGACGCCTACAGGACCCAGTCAGGTAACTGCTGGACAAATGCAGTCACATGATTTTGTTTGCAGGCACTCCTGTAGCATTACCATTTATTCCTAGAGTTTTGGGTTTTTTTCTGAGTTTTCCAACTTTTCCCCATGAATAAATTTTTTGGTATGGGAATATCCCTTGGTCATTGAATTACTGCAGTGTTCACTACTCAATTTTTTCCCTTTTTTTCCCCCCTCCTGTTATTGGCATGGCCTTATCTTGCACCTTGATAACTTCTTGGACTGAAAAATGTTCTGACATCTTTTTCTTCTCCTATGCTAGTTTTTAAACAAACTGTTTCACCAAACCTTTCTGGCTTGTCTTATTACAGTTTCAAGTTTAACTTGCTGGATCTTGTGTTCTTTTCTAGCTTCCTAATCCTGACAGGTTTTGAAAGATGTCTTTTGATAGTTTCCTTTATCTCATTGCTTAATCATGCCAAATATTTCTGATCTCTCTTCTTTCATAACTAATATGTACTTGGTCCAAATCTTTCCTGTGATATCTTTCAAACAATCTCTTAATAGTTGATACTGAAGCAGACAATACTCTGCACACATGTCATGTTTGATGAATGATTCTCTCAGTTCCATTGATACTTGATCTGGTTTATCACAAAAAGCAAGCAAGAAAGGTAAGTATATTTTTTCAGTTAAGTGGAGAGGTGCCAAGTAAGTACAACTGAAAGATACCTGTTACCTGTATAACTTCCCCAGCCAAGTAATGGAGCTGCTGACCAGAAGAAGGCTGCTGTCCAAATGAGAACCAGAGCCACCGTCATGCTGCTGTTGCTGATGCAGTGACCTGCAATGGCATGGTGTAGTCAGAAAGTCTAAAATCTAAATGGACTCCCATACCAACAGCTACTATGGAAAATCACAGAATGGTAGGGTTTGGAATCACAGAATCATCAAAATTGGAAAAGAACTTCAAGATGATAAAGTCCAACCATCCGCCCTACAACCACTGACCACCAAACCATCTCCTGAAACACCAGGTTGACCCGTTTTTTAACACCTCCAGGGATGGTGCCTTTGCCACCTCCCAGGGCAGCCTGTTCTAATGCCTCACAACTCCTTCAGTGAAGAATTTTTTCCTAATTTCCAATCTGAACCTCCCCTGCTGCAGCTTGACCCCATTTCCTCCTGTCTTACCTCTAGTCACTAGGGAGAAGAGGCCAATACCTGCTTCACAGCAACGTCCTCTCAGGTAGCTGTAGAGAGCAATGAGGTCTCCCCTCAGCCTCCTCTTCTCCAGGCTGAACAGCCCCAGTTACCTCAGCCTCTCCTCATAAAACCTGCTCTCCAGACCCCTAATCAGCCTTGTTGCACTTCTCTGCACCCTCTCCAGCACCTCGATGTCCTTCCTATACTGTGGTGCCCAGAACTGCACACAGTGCTTGAGCTGTGGCCTCACCAAGGCTGAGTACAGGGGCAGGATCACCTCCCTGGTTCTGCTGGTCACACTATTCCTGATGCAGGCCAGGATGCTGTTGACCTTCTGGGCCAGCTGGGCACACTGTTGGCTCATGGCTGTCAATCAACACCTCCAGGTCCCTCCTAGGTGGGCAGCTCTCCAGCCACTTCTCCCCAAGCCTGTAGTGCTGCTGGGGGTTGATATGGCCAAAGTGCAGCACTCAAGACTTGGCCTTATTGAAACCCATGCCATTGGCCTTGGCCCATGGATCAAGCCCGTCCAGATGCCTCTGCAGAGCCTCCTTGCCCTCGAGCAGACCTACACTCCCACCCAACTTAGTATTGTCTGCAAACTTATTGAGGGTGCACTCTATCCCCTCACCCAAATCATCAACAAAGATGTTAAACAGAAGCAGCCTCTGGAGATCATCTAGTCCCAGCCCCCTGCTAGAGCAAGATCCCCTAGATGTCCAGGTGGGTTTTGAATATCTCCAGGGACGGAGACCCTACAACCTCCCTGGGCAGCCTCTTCCAGTGCTATTACCCCTCAGAGTAAAGAAGCATTTTCTTAGATTAAAAATATGAAAAAAAAAAAAAAAAAGCATATTCATGAGAATAAACGAATGAAATTAGAAAAATACCCTCAGAGTGTTTAATAAAAAGGTTTCTATCATTGGAGAGAGTAATGAACAGTATTTGTTTGGGATACCTAGGTTGCAGATCAACAGGGCGCTAGAGAAGGAAGAAGTGTGTGTGCAAGGCTGTGGTAAAGATGCTCTGTAGACCTGGAAGACAGGGACCTTCTGGGCAGAGTTGAGTCATGGGCGGTTCTGGGCACCATGGGGGTAGCTTTCATCTCCTGTGGTGTGACACTGTCCACCAAGGCGAGGCCAGAGAGGCATGTGGGGATGGCAGGTTGCACAGTGCTACAAAAGCTGGAGGTAAAATTTGCAGACTGAATGTTCCCAGTGCTACCTAAAGCACCTCATGATGCTGCTGTGTGCACATCCTGGAAAAACACCCTGAAGACTGAAAACATTTGTAGGTAGGGCAGCCTTCTGAACCTAGAAGCTTACAATGACTGGAGACATCCCAATTATCATCTCATAGAAAACAAAATTTGTTCCTTACAGTAAGATCCAAACAATGATGGATGCATCACTTAGGAATAATTTAAGTTGCATTTGAGGAATACAGAGAGTCAGCAGGGCCCGTGGTATCTTTAGCACAAGGGTGAATTTAACCCATGGTGGCTAAAGCATACTAGCAATAATTCTGCTTTTATTTGGGTTAACCCTGAAGGACTCTATGCAAATATGTTTGTAATGTAAAAGACTACGTTATGTTCTGTTTTCTAATGCATCTAATTTATATTTCCTATAGCCTGTGACTGAAAGAAATACAAATTTGCACCAGATTCAATAAAGACAGGACTGGTCCTGACTTTATTCCTTACCTCTCTCAGGATGGCAGCCTTTGATGTAGCGAGTCACACTGATTACTGTAAGGGTATTAATGCTAGCCAGGCCAAAGAGAAGGGTCAGGAAGCCATCAACCTGAAAAAAAAAAAGCAGTGCAGGGTGTTCTCTCTTCAAAGTGCTGAGGGGGAAAAGAACCACAGGGATTGTTCCTGTCATTTTCATGTGAATGCCCTTGAAAGTTTTTCCAGAAACCCAACTAGCAGGGAAATAAAAACTGTCAGGTGCAGTTATCTTCTATAGGTTCAGTGAGCAAGTAAATGTCCAAAATTATATAAGTGCTCTGTCATGTATATAAAATAAACAAGCAAACACACCCTTACATCTATGCTTCCCTGAAATGACTTGTCAAATGAAGGATAAAAAGGTTGAACTGAAAAGAAGAAAATCCCTGAATAAGCAAAACTGCACTGGACACAGCTGCCTCACTTAGGCAGAACAAACATGCAAACTAAACCCAGTAAATTTAGGCCAAAGAGGGAAGAATGTAGGAGATAATGGGCTTGGCTGAGTGAGAAAAGCTTTTAAAAAAATTAAATAAAGCCATCTAACGTTAAACTGTTCCAATAGGAGTCTCAATGTTGGTGCTACTGATTCCTGCTATTTAGCCCTGATCCTCATCACCTCTGGCTGACAAGGGCAGTGACACGTGGCTGTGCAGGCTCCCACCAGCATCAGTGTCTCAGCCATATAGACACAGGGTGGTTACAACTCTGCAAGCTTCCCTTATGAGTGTAGGAAGGAAGCTGCTGCTGACTGTAGTGGAGATGGATGTAGCCATCTGCTAGGGAGAACTGTGTGACTGGGAAATGAGCCAGGGCAGTCCTTTTGAAAAGCTTGCAGTGGTACCCCAACCCAGCCAGAACAGAGGAGCTCTGGGGGTGCCATCTTTACACCGAGTGAAGCAAGAATATTAAGGAAGTGTCTCTGGACTGTAACTTGGCATTCAAATGGTAAAATTATCAGTGGAAAGGCACATAATTATCCCACAAGAATAAACTCTGCCTTTGTGTCAATGGGCCCAACTCCCAGGTAATTTAGTTTATCCCAGTGCCCAGTCTGGGGTTTAGTCCAGGCTTAACACTGAGACCATGGCAGGTTGTATAAATGAAACCTGAGTGAAGGGTTAAGAAAGGATTGCTTCATCACTGGTATTTTTTCTTGTTACCAACACCCTCATATTGACTCTATATATTTCCTAATGCCAACTTTTACAGACCCATCACATTTTTAATGCATGCAAGGTTTGCTTCTGCAACAATCTACATCCACCTGTGCTCCACTTACAGTCATGTCATGCTTGATGTATAAACACAACCATGTTTACTCCAGAAAACAGACATCCTTGGATGTCTCAGCTACTTGCTGGAAGCTGCATTTGGCTGAATTTTCCCCACTCTGTGCTGTGGAGATTGGTGAAAAGTACCTGAATATGCAGATGGACTCTGCATTTCATCTGCTTTATTGATGCCGACAGCTGCCACTTCTTAATTTGCTCTAACAATGCTTCACAAATGCAGAAGACAATGTGGTCAAGGACTACTGAGAAACCATGCTGCATAGGCTTAAGCAATTACATTAGTTACTAGATTAGAAAGGAAGCAGTATTTCAGTAATGCTGCAAAGAAACACTTGGAAATTCAGTCTAAAGAGCTATGAGACTGAATACTAAAGTAGTAGGATAAGCTTAGTGTTAATCAGTTAGCCCTCCTATGCTGAAACTGGTTGGATTTTCTGAAGTACATTGGTGTCTGTTTTATCACCTGCAGATGTGACCATTATTCTTCCACTTCCACCTCCCTGATGTCAGAACAAAGACATACAATCATATTAAATGATTAGTTCAAACAGCCCTTGAGCACTCTTACAAGGGAAAAAAGTGGGTCTAAAAATACACTCTTGCTCATACACCATTTAAGATGAAACTGTCATGTTAAGAAAGAACAAACCAAAATGTTTTCTTTGGAGTGGTGCCTTGCTAAAAAAACCCACAGCCTTACCTAGACCAAAATAAATCATAGGACTGAGCCATCGTCAGAGCTGTGTATCATTTTCACACTATTTCTAAACACCATTTCAGCACATCAAAACTTTGGTTGCTTCCGCTAGTGTGGGTGCTATCACCAGAGATTTGACCAGGGCCATGTGGCTATTAAGTGGCTAAAGGGGCAGTAGTCTCCTGGGGGCAGCTGTGCTAAGTGCCCCCGTGCCAGGCACAGGCTGTGAGGCTCAGGGACAGGGGGGAGGGTGAAATGCCAAGGAGGAGAGGGAGCTCTGCAGATAACAAGAGTACTGCAATGAAATGAACAGAGGAGGTGAACAAGGTGGCTCTCATGCTGCAGAACAGCCCATACAGAGGCCAAGGCATCTGGAACATTGAAACACCAGAATGCTGCTTTGGGAGCAGGAGCATCAAACTGGAATGTCCCCGTCAAACTCATGGAGGAGACGAGTTAGCTCTTGAGCCTAGCAATGTGTATGTTGTTTTCCAGCAAGTCTATTGATTCTGCAATTCTTGGCATATTCTGTAATAATTGGTGTCACTTAGACATATGTCTTCAGAAGAAAAATAGGGTTCTTGCTGTAGCTGTAGCCAACCTCCTTCAAACACACACCTGCTGGATATGGAGAAAAGATCTGTGCTACTTTTTCTGGTACTGAACAGACAACACTGATGGTAGGTAGCAACTGACATGACTGCTTGGAACCCAAAGTAGTTAGCAACTGCTTCAGAGAAGTCCTGATTTCTACAGGCAGAGGTATTAATATATCTATGTAACAAAAATATATATTCTCAGTTTTCTGCATCTTTAAATATATATGGAATGACAGCTAAGGAAATACTAGAATAGTACATTTAATTACTTTGGAAAATTGATACTTTCCATCCCTTGGTTTTCTTTTTCTTTTATCCTAATCCCCAGCCAGCTTCTTCCTTCCAGAGTCACAATATTTCCTCCATTTTTTTGTAATGCAAGTTTATCCTTCCTATTATTAATTATGATCAAACAGCAGCAGTGTTAATAGGCAACAGTGAATTCTGACATAAACACAGAATTGACTGTATGGTAATTTTGGTCCATCAGCTTTCCTTTTTACCCATTGAGAAACAGGACTAGATGAGCAGTTTTATAAGCTTTTCTCTCAGTACTATACTGATATTATTCCCTTGGCTATATAGACACTCATAGAACTTGTTAATTATCTTCATGTTGCCTGGAAGCTCAGACACAACTGAAGAGAAGGCATCATTTCTGCTTTGTACTTAGGCCTGATTTTAAATCTCGCTAATGTTCTAGGTTGTACTATTTACATCCCACAGTATATACAGCTCCTGCTGCATGCAAAGTAGTTTCTTAAGCTTTGCGTCAACACAAGGAGAGTCAGGAATCCCCAGTGCACTATCCAATATTTAGCTACAAGCTTGGGTGTGCCCCACTTTTACTACCTATAGTACTTATGCATCCCTACTGAATTCATAGGATTGTCTTCATTTAAAGCAGAGTAATATACAACCTATTGTTCTTATTATTGGATTAATCAAGGTTTAATGGCGCAAAAGCAGATTCCCAAAATAGCTGTTACGTTTCAACTCGGGCTGAATCATTGTCCTCACCAGCCAGAAAGGCTGAATCGCTCCCTCATCTGGCCAACTGCCGAATCTGTGGCAATTTCCTCAGGTACATTTGTTTTCCTTCAGAACCACAATGTCCTGTCTTTCTCTTCTATTAAGTATGAGACAATGAATATGTAAAGAAAAAGATAAACTTTAAATAGGGATTATATTTTCCTTGCATACATTTAAAGTGATCACAATAAGCTGTCTCAGAAAGTTTTTAAAAACGGATCAGATTGTTCTAACATCACATTGTAAATAGATATGGGCAATAATCTTCCTCAAAAGAAGAAAAAGCACCTAAATCAGTCTTTAAGATACACATTCGGGAAAAAAAAATAATTGTAGACACCTTCGAAGAGAGTATGTTTGAAAATCTATCAAGTTCTTAAAGTTTGTAGTAATGAGAAAATATTCCACTCAAGTCCAACGACAACATAATTCTGCCATCCCTCTAATATATCAATAATGTGTCAACTGGACGACAGTAGCTCTTCTAGAAAATGGAAGGACTACCAAAGCTCATAATCAACATCAGTCTTCCCAGGAGACTACTTAAAATTCCCAAAGCATAGTGTTCCTAAAGTACTCAAACTGTTTCTTTAAGATTTACTACAGGAGGTAAAAGAGACCTATTTACCACAGTTTCCAGAAGGTCTTCTGCTTATGTGACATTGCTTTCTTATGGTTGCATTCTGCCTTTTAAAATGTCTCAGCAGGCTTCAAGGGTAGTTCTTCTTAAAGGTGATTACATTAACCCAACCCATTACAGGTCTCTGACACAAATAGCACTTCATTTATTAATAAATAATGCATACTGACATGCTACAGGATTAGATAGTTTAAACCATTAAGTGACAGTAACAGACACTCAGTACTTCGCATTCACCAAGTGATTAAACCTTTCTGTTGATGGCATATATTTTAAAGACAGGGAAAATACGAATACAGTATTCAGGCTACACAATTATGTGTACAGATATGTAACTACACTAATTATACTATGCAGTTAAATGCACATTTAGTGCCAGCTATTAATATCTGCAGGTCAGGTTTGGGCCTTAGTAATGTCAGGGACTCCAGAATAAATCTACTTGCTTGTAGTTATTTTAGGTTTATATCCTGGGTTAATCAAATGAGATTCAATATATAATTAGTTTGGGCTAACTTTAGCCTTTGAATTGTAGCCCTCTAGGATCACAATTTGTTCTCATAGGAGTGTGTGCCCCTATCAATGAGCATGGTTATGAATGTAACAACCCAATGAAATGCACATCATTTAACAAAGAGAAATTTCTTTCAGAATTTCCTTACACAGCCTCATCAGGTTATAATCTGACTTCAGGTACCCCATCTCCACATACTTGGAAGCACCTGGTTTTCTGGGTTGATGCTGTGGGACCATAGCAGGTTTAATATCTCTCCCATCCACCCATGAAGAATGAACGGGGAGGATGCAACAAAGCATGTAGCTCATATCATCTCATGGTCCAGATATAGATTCCCATCTTCAGGTTAAATGCTGTATAGACACTGCTTTTCTGTGACTTACTGTGCAGGGAAATTAAGAAGCACCAGATGGGAAACCGTAGCATTGCCCTCGGGGAACATCCATGCTATACTGTATAAAGCTCTCTTCAGTGGGCCTGAGCCAAAACTCTCCACTTCTGTGATAGTAATTCAGAACCTACTTGCTTATTTCTAGCAGCGCCATTAATATAAACAAAAGAGAAAAGAAGAAAACTGCCTTATAAACTCCCTTCCTCCTCTTTACATTTTCACAGACAGCAAGGCTTGGCTTTATGGTTCATGGTCATCCTACTTCAGTAGCTGAGATCCACCAACATCAGATTAACGCCACACTGTTATTTTCACAGTAACAAAGTACCATCTTTGCCTTTTCAGAATGCCATGGTAAATGTTTCTGCAGGCTTACACATGTCTCAAGGGAAGCAGAGGTCCCACCGACTGTACATGGGCTCTGCCAGGGCAGCCCAGAGATTACAAGTGACCTTCCATGTTCTACAAAGCACAATTTCCTGTGCTGTTTCCCAGCAAGAAGGAATATGCTTACATAGCATATGGATGACAAAGTCATCTCTGGTTGCTGGTGAATGCCTACCAGTGAACTTACTTTCCTGCTCATAAAGCTCCTAGGCACAAGGCACAACACAAGAACATGCTACATCCGTGAAAGCCTGAAAAAGGCTGCATGGCTACTAGGAGATTTCCTCTTAGAATTATACTCTTGACTCCTCTGGATCCTGTAGCCAAATAACCAGAGAAAGAGAAGATAATGAATTTATCCCAGGAAAATGCTTGTAGTCATAAAATGGGGATGGGCTGTAAGGGTCTTTAAGTCACATCTGTGTGATAAGTTAGATCTCACAGCTCTTAACAGGAGGGTCACCCACATTGCCAAGGAGTCTGAGGACACCAGGGAGAATCTGGAAGGAAGTGTAAAAGATACAGGTTATTATTGGCCTTAAAGGCTCTCTGGAAAGCCCCTTTCCACAGGGACCGTGTTGTGGAAATACTGGATGTCTTGTCGTACACAGGCTATTGCAAGCAATGGTCATTTTGTCATTCATTCAGTCAGTACAGGACTGAGGTCAAGACCTGAATTTCTTTCTACACACTAGTAGTGTACTGACTTTAAGGAATATATATATTTGTGTAATATAAGCTCAGTAAATGTCAGGTAGGTCAAGGAAAAGGTAATGCAAAAATCAAGGTTCAGGCTTTGGAAATTCCTAGTTCTATCAGGCAACGAATGCCTTTCCAGGCAGGCAGCAGCACGTGGTTTGACACAGTGCTTGGGTGGCATAGGAGAGGCTATGTCAAACTTTTTAAGCAAGGAAACAGATAGTTTGAGCATTCCTAATATTTCAACTACCAAATATGTAACTTCCCTAATTTTCGTAACGGCTGTAGAAATAAAAATTTGCAGAAAAATGAAGGAGAATTCATGGCTAACGAAAACTGGCATAATTTCCCTGCAGTTGTATTAGTTACACTGAAATGATCTTCTGTGTTGCTAATGATTCTGTTCATGTAAAAACATTTTTTCCCTCCTTCCCTGCAGATGAACTACTTTTCTCATTAAAATATAGCTCATAGATATCTACATGAGTTGCTTTTACCTCTTTGACTGCAGTGTGCACAGTTTTCAGATTGGATCAACGTGGACCAGAAATAAAGAAATAGGAAAAACTAATATCTCTGCAACATTTTTTTCAGTATCCAGATCTGTTATGCAAGGAAACAAGACTAAGAATACATTCTAGTGTTCATATTTGAGATACACTTCATTTCAGAAAAACCTATCTAGGAGAGGAAGATTTTTGTAACACAGAACAGGCAAAGTCAAGGGCACTCTTTTTTTAATGTGCTTTATAGATCAGTCTCCACATCATACCTTTCATGGTGAATAAGTATGCCAAGGTGAGCTGAATATGGAGCTAATGTTACAGAGCTTTTCTTTAGCACCTTTAACACCTGTTTTATCTGTTAATGCTCTTAGTGCCAGTTCCATGATTTGACTTTGTGTTATTTTCATCTTACTGAAGTGTCAGGTATGACAGGCTATGCATAAGTAAAATCCTAGCAATACGACATTGCACAGTACATAGTACTGTGCTAAGATAGTCAATAACTATTTTTCACTCCCTTTCTACCTTTTGTTTAATGCCTTTAACATCTTATGGGTAGATAGCCAAACATTTTTCAACTAAGCCGACATTCCTGCACTATTATGACTCAAGAAAAATTATCTAGTTTCTTCTGACCCAGCCTCAATCTTAGAGCTACATACTCGGACACTGGGATATAAAGTGGTATTCTAAGATTTTTTATACCAAGCAAAGCTGAGCCAGCTCAGCCTTTGGATGGGAAACCTCTGCCAAAATTGGCTTGCTGCAGAAAGCTGTGCCAAGGATGAAGGTACCCCTGCAGTGTGCTTTCTGACTCCACTGTGTCCAGGTACTGTCTCTGCACAGATTAGTCCCCACAGGGAGACAGAGGAGGAAAAACATGGAAGAACATTCAAGTACCCTCAGATGTAGTCAAGGAGAATGACAGCAACCATCACTACATCTCCCCATAGCTAACTGGGAGGGAGGGTGAGCAGGAGCAAATCTTTATCCACCTTGGCGGATGTTGCTGTGGGTAAAGATGAGCAGCTTGTGGATTTGTCTGGGTTTTATGAGCAAGAGCTCTGTGGTGAGCAGGGTACTCACATAGTTGGCTGCTGAGGAGAATGAGAGGCAGAGACATATACACAAAAGGTGTTTGAGAGTGAGTGAAAGCATGATGATTTGGTGAAGGAAACCATGAATGGATGATGGAGCAACATGAATGGGTAGTTATGCTGCAAGAAGCTTGACAAAGAATCATACAGACACTGAACAGCAGTGATGCTGTCTGCTGTTCTTTTATTCAGTAATCTCCCAAGACCAGGTAAGGTAGGAGAAAGGAAGCCTGTGAGGTTTCATTTTGGTCCTGTCCATCTGACATTGCATTTATCTCCTTGTAACACTGACTGCTGAACTACCACTGGTCAGTCATATCTCCCAGAATGTGAGGGAACGTCATTACACGTGGTAATACTTACACGCTGCCTTGGTATTCACAAATGCATAAAATCACAAACTGAGTCAGGAGAGACAACAGTTTAGTAAAGTCAACAATTGGTTGGCTTCACCAGTTAAAACAAAAGGGCAGAAATAAATGTCTTTCAAATCTGCTCTGTTTATAAAGGAATATAAATGCCTTTAGGGTTTTCAATTTATCTGACAATGCACAGAACTTTTTTTGTTAAAAGAAGAAGGCATTAATCTTCTGTTTCTTCCTCAGAAAAGATTTAGCAATATTTTACAACCCATGTATAGGGAGAGACATCTGAGAAATCAAATGCCATAAATAAAATATAAAACCATGTATTCAATATTACAATTTCTCCCCTCAACACTTCTGAAAAGAGTCTATATATTTTCATCTTACTGACCTCAGAATTTCCTAGTTGTAATTTTCCTTTGGGTTTTTCAGATCCCCAACTTCAATTTTTACAAAAGATGGGCATTATTTATTCTATTACCTGACCTCTAAACATTTAATAACACCAAAAATGCTGGATTTTTAAAATGTTAGTAAGAAGCAGTGACTGGAAGCTTAATCTACAAAAGGGGGTAAGGGTCACTGTGCTCAGTTTAGCAGGCTCTGGTCACTTGCTTGGTGCATAGGGGGTCATGGTTCTGAGCTTGGCTCTTAGAGTGGTTGTGACAAAAGCTCCTGAACTAGCCAACAGAACCAGGTGAGGGGCAAATCTCACTTCCCTTTTGATTTTAATGTCTTGCTCCAGACCACAAAAGATTGGAATTTCTTGCCACTCACAGCCATATTCTTCCCTTAACTGTGCAAGAGCTTTAAAAAATTTAGAAGTGTCTGTCAAAAGCAGAGAGACTGCTGATCCAGTCTCACTTTTCCCCCATGGAGGCATGGGAGAGCTGGATTCACTTTTCTCCATCTGGAGGTGCTCAGATCCACATACCCTGCCTAGGAACATAAAACCCAAGACTATTCATCATTTGGGGTGCTCCACTGTCCTTGGAGAAAAAAAAATACTGGGGCCAGAGACAGAGACAAACTCCCTCCATGAGTCAGACACCCATTGGAAGTATTTAGCACCAAAGGGTTAAGCAGTGCAGGATCCAAACCCAGGTCTCCCTCTCTGCTATGTAGTACAGCCAACCACAGGGTGAAACAATAGTTTCTCCCTCTCTTGCTCCTGTCAATGTCTTCTTATTCTGTGCAACATAAAGCAGCTTCAGCAAAAGAGGGTGAAGGCAGGTCCTTCTAGGCTGTCCCTTGCTGGTGAGATGGTGAGGGCAGGCTGTAGGGACAGAGGCAGAGTGGGTTGAATCCTGTCAGGAAGGCTACCATGGTGCTCCCTAATACCTCAAAGCTGAACTTTTTTTTTTTTTTTTGTTCCTCCCAAGGCTGTTTCTGTGCAGAGCAGGATCTGCTGGGGATGCTCTGGCACCATCTGGCTGGCCAGATGGAACAGAAATATCTAGACTGATAGTGAGGTGAGTGCATCTGTGATGGTAGCGTCAGTCAGCACGTTGGTGGAAGTGGGCACGTCTGTGATGGCACCAGGACCTGGAGAGAGTAAAGTTGTGCTCTGTCGTGCACAGCCAAGATACAACTTTTATGTAAGAAACAGTCAGAAATAAGTGACATTTTTGAAAGAAGACTATACCAACAGAGTGAGCACATGATAAGAGCAGTAATTTTCTTGACCTTTGTATAAATTCCTTAAGTATTTATAAATTTAATGCCAAACCAACCAAAATGTGGTCTCAAAAAAAAACAAACCAAAAAACCAACCAACCAAAAAAAGCCACCAAAAAATTCAGAAGAGTGAATCAAAGGAAAGAAGTTTAAACTGAAGTACCAGGATTACAAAGGATTTCAAATTCTAGGGCACCCAACAGCCCACACTTGGTTTCTGGCATGACTGGAATACATCTATGGGGATCACATAAGTTATGACACTTCTAGATTCAGAGGCTTCCTGAAGCCTGCATCTTTTGTATTCACCACGTGTTTAATAGATGCAAGAAAAACTTCCTGTTGGTTGATCAACAAGGTTTAGAAGAAACTGTAGTGTTTACCTGCAGATAATGAACATTTCTCTACTTCCTACATGTAAGAACATTTGCACACAGTGATATTTACAGGTTTCAGTGCAACTTCTAGTTCAGCAGAACATACAAATAAAAAACATACTGGAAAGACAAAAAGATATACTGAGGTAACTTTTCACTAGAAATATAGTCAATGGGTGAACAGATGACTTTTGGTCACTGACTTACGTTTCCTGACCTGAACTTTACTATGTGAACTAGTTTATCTACTGATAACATCACCAGAGGCAAAATCCCAAATGCACTAGAGTCTGACTGTCCTCCCTCTGTCAGATCAGGTCTAAGACATGGTGGTAGAGCAGGGAAGGGATAAACAGGAAGTGAAAGCAGAGTCCAAAAAGCCACCCTTAGAAAACTGTATCCACATGTAACATTCAGTGTGGGCAATATCTGCATACAGCCCTACCATGCAACCTCACTCCTGAGAGGGGAGCTGTGTTAGACCTCCAAGGACAAAAAATAACGTTTGGCATAGGGAAGAACAGTAGTGTTTCTTCAATACGGAGGAGGAGACTAGGAGCACACGCATCTGTCCCATTCAGCAGGTAGGCAGTGAGATGGTCTTTTTAGCTGGAGATGCATCTTTTCTTACAGAGAGTTTTCACAGTCTAGCCTGTTTTGAAAGAGAAGTAGTACCTATCTGTCTTCTCCCCACTCCCTCTAACTGAGGCAGCCAAGTATGGGTGAATCTTAATTGAGAAAAATATTACCTGAGGGCACAGAAGGATGCCCGAGTCAGAGGAAATGAAAATAGTTAGGTGGATTAAGTGAGGTGAGCTCATGGAATTGACAGGCTAGCTTGGGAAGTTTTCCCTAAGCATACCTGACAGCAGAAGCTGACTGATCAAATAAAAAGTACAACAACAGAAAGCAAAGTAAGGCCATCCTCTGGACTCAGTAAAAATAACCAGGTTCATAGAATCATAGAATCCTAGGGGTTGGAAGGGACCTCAAAAGATCATCTAGTCCAACCCCCCCTGCCAGAGCAGGGTCACCTAGAGTACATCACACAGGAACGCATCCAGGTGGGTTTTGAATGTCTCCAGTGAAGGAGACTCCACAACCTCCCTGGGCAGCCTGTTCCAGTGCTCTGTCACTCTCACAGTAAAAAATTTTTTTCAGATATTCACCTCGAACCTCCTATGCTCCAATTTGCATCCATTACCCCTTGTCCTATCACTGGTCATCACTGAGAAAAGCCTAACTCCATCTCCCTGACACTGACCCCTTACTTGTAAACATTGATGAGGTCACCCCTCAATCTCCTTTTCTCCAAGCTAAAGAGACCCAGCTCCCTCAGCCTTTCCTCATAAGGGAGATGTTCCACTCCCTTAATCATCTTTGTAGCTCTGCGCTGGACTCTTCCAAGCAGTTCCCTGTCCTTTTTGAACTGAGGGGCCCAGAACTGGACACAATACTCCAGATGCGGCCTCACCAATGCAGAATAGAGGGGGAGGAGAACCTCTCTTGACCGACTAACCACATCCTTTCTAATGCACCCAAGGTGCATTTCCCCAAGGTTGGGGAAAACACATGGGCCATGCTGAGGGAAGAGCCCTGTTCATGTGTGCAACAGTCCAAATTGTCATTCCAGTTAATTGCAGAGGAGCTTGAGTGCAGTGAGGAGAGGAAGAGACATTGAATTCAGAAAGCTGTGACAGAAAGCAAGGGCTTTACCTTCGTGGCACTGAGCTCATCACATGCCAGATGTTTGACCCAGGTCTGGTTGGACTACAAATGTATCACTTCTTATAAAAATCAAAAACCAAGCCATCAAAACCCTACTGCAGTTGAACATTGTACATTTTTAGAATGACTTTCATTCTGGCTGTCTATGTGTACACATAAATGTTTACAGCTTTTTATGCACAGAAGCTTCCCATGATTTCTGCACAATTTACTACCCAAAAATGGCCACACTACTTCCATAAATTACTTTCCCATCACTAGCTTCTGTTTTGTCAAGCTTAACAATCAAAATGATGGATGCTGGAGTTTAGACATATTTCTGAGACCCCTCACCATAGAAAATCTTGTTGGAAACAGGAATTCTATCTCTTGTTGAATATATTCTGATCTTAACTCAATGAGTCACAACCAGTTCAAAATATTCTTTCAGAATACAATTTGTCTATTCCAGGACATATTAGTATTAATAGAGTATGAATTCCTATTTGAAATTATAATTGTTATATTTTTGAGCTTACAGAGCATTAACAAAGCAGAAAGTTTAATATTTTACATATCAGACTATTTAGAACAGCCACCTGAATGTTCTGAACAACATCTTTGGATCCAAATACCTTAAAACTTTTCTTGATATCCATATTTTACAAATTAATGCTTTTTTAAACCAGGAGTTCCAATAAAAATTACTTAACATGTCTTGACCAACAAACTATCTGGATACCCCCAAAATACTATGCAGTTTCACTCCTTTTAAAGGCAGTTCAAGCACAGCAAAACTAAGCTCACCTCCATAGAATCACAGAATGATAAAGATTGGAAAGCACCTTAATGGTCATCTAGTTCAAATCTCCCTGCTATGAGCAGGAACACCTCACACTAGACCAGGCTTCACAAACCCTCATCCAACCTGGCCTTAAACTCCAGAAGTGCTAAAGGCCAGGTTGTATGAGGCTTTGTGTAGGGGGCTTCCACAACCTCTGTAGGCAACCTATTCCAGCACCTTACTACCCACATGGTGAAAAATTTCTTCCTTATGTCTAACCTAAATCTCCTCTCTTTCAATTTAAAACCATTATCCCTTGTCTTATAGGCCTCCTTTCCTGTTAGGCCCCCTTCTTTTCTCCAGGCTGAAGAGCCCAGACTCCCTCAGCCTGTCTAGCAGAGCTGCTCCAGCCCTTTGATCACCTTTGTGGCCCTTCTCTGGACCCTCTCCAACAGATCTATATCTTTCTTGTGCTGAGGGCTCCAGAGCTGTACACAGTATTCCAGGTGGGGTCTCACCAGAGCAGAGCAGAGCAGAGGGACAGAATCACCTCCCTGGCCCTGCTGGCCACACCTCTTTTGATGCAGCCCAGAATGTGTTTGGCTCTCTTGGCTCCAGCACACACTGGTGGCTCATGTCGAGCTTCTCATCTACTACCACCCCCAGGTCCTTTTCCTTAGGACTGCTCTCCAGCCAGATAAAATGTCAGGGGCTTCTTAGTCTCTGGAAGAGCTCGGACCGGGGAGGCAGAAGGGCCATATAACGTTACCTCTTTAAACCAGCTATGTGGTAAATGTTAAGTTGTGCCATAGATATTGGTTCAGGAGTTCACACTGAATGGCTTACCCTGTCTTACATAGGAAGTCTTCAGCTAAGATGGAACTGAACCCAGAGAACCATCTTTGAACTCTTCTTTCTTAACCATAGATCCAACCCTCCTTGAAACATAGGGCAAAATGGGAGTCTGTTTAACTCTGAGTGTGAGTATGAATTTTACAGTTTGCAGGTATAACTTTGTTTATCTGATGAGCTCACAGTCTCCTTTAATTAAAAAAAAATAAATATTAAAGATGTGTCCTGGAAGTTTCTCCTCAACAGACCTTAGGTGGCAACTTTAGATATTTTCATCAGAGAAACAGTGGGATTTCTTAAGGAAGTCGCTAGATTAATTTTGATAAATCCTTTTCTGCCCAACGGCTATTGACATACATTTCAAGCAAGAAAATACACATTTTTTAGATCAAGCTGCAGCTCCCAGGTTAATCAGAGCCTTCTCTCTGGGTAAGTCTTTGTTTTGAACAAAGCAGAAAGTTTAATATTTTACATATCAGACTATTTAGAACAGCCACCTGAATGTTCTGAACAACATCTTTGGATCCAAATACCTTAAAACTTTTCTTGATATCCATATTTTACAAATTAATGCTTTTTTAAACCAGGAGTTCCAATAAAAATTACTTAACATGTCTTGACCAACAAACTATCTGGATACCCCCAAAATACTATGCAGTTTCACTCCTTTTAAAGGCAGTTCAAGCACAGCAAAACTAAGCTCACCTCCATAGAATCACAGAATGATAAAAAGATTGGAGCACCTTAATGGTCATCTAGTTCAAATCTCCCTGCTATGAGCAGGAACACCTCACACTAGACCAGGCTTCACAAACCCTCATCCAACCTGGCCTTAAACTCCAGAAGTGCTAAAGGCCAGGTTGTATGAGGCTTTGTGTAGGGGGCTTCCACAACCTCTGTAGGCAACCTATTCCAGCACCTTACTACCCACATGGTGAAAAATTTCTTCCTTATGTCTAACCTAAATCTCCTCTCTTTCAATTTAAAACCATTATCCCTTGTCTTATAGGCCTCCTTTCCTGTTAGGCCCCCTTCTTTTCTCCAGGCTGAAGAGCCCAGACTCCCTCAGCCTGTCTAGCAGAGCTGCTCCAGCCCTTTGATCACCTTTGTGGCCCTTCTCTGGACCCTCTCCAACAGATCTATATCTTTCTTGTGCTGAGGGCTCCAGAGCTGTACACAGTATTCCAGGTGGGGTCTCACCAGAGCAGAGCAGAGCAGAGGGACAGAATCACCTCCCTGGCCCTGCTGGCCACACCTCTTTTGATGCAGCCCAGAATGTGTTTGGCTCTCTTGGCTCCAGCACACACTGGTGGCTCATGTCGAGCTTCTCATCTACTACCACCCCCAGGTCCTTTTCCTTAGGACTGCTCTCCAGCCAGATAAAATGTCAGGGGCTTCTTAGTCTCTGGAAGAGCTCGGACCGAGGAGGCAGAAGGGCCATATAACGTTACCTCTTTAAACCAGCTATGTGGTAAATGTTAAGTTGTGCCATAGATATTGGTTCAGGAGTTCACACTGAATGGCTTACCCTGTCTTACATAGGAAGTCTTCAGCTAAGATGGAACTGAACCCAGAGAACCATCTTTGAACTCTTCTTTCTTAACCATAGATCCAACCCTCCTTGAAACATAGGGCAAAATGGGAGTCTGTTTAACTCTGAGTGTGAGTATGAATTTTACAGTTTGCAGGTATAACTTTGTTTATCTGATGAGCTCACAGTCTCCTTTAATTAAAAAAAAATAATATTAAAGATGTGTCCTGGAAGTTTCTCCTCAACAGACCTTAGGTGGCAACTTTAGATATTTTCATCAGAGAAACAGTGGGATTTCTTAAGGAAGTCGCTAGATTAATTTTGATAAATCCTTTTCTGCCCAACGGCTATTGACATACATTTCAAGCAAGAAAATACACATTTTTTAGATCAAGCTGCAGCTCCCAGGTTAATCAGAGCCTTCTCTCTGGGTAAGTCTTTGTTTTGAAGAGGAGGTGACATGAGCTGTTAAAAATGCTTTCATCTAAGTTATAGAATAGTTTAACTTCCTCTTCAAAAAACTCCACAAAATCCACCAAAACCACATATTAAAAAAACCAACCCAAACAAACAACACAAAACAACCCACAGGAAACAACAATAATAAAAAAGCAACACCCAAGAAAAAAGGAACATTTCTCTCTCCCTTTTCCTTCATCATGATCTTACTCATACCTTGCTGCAGGCAATCCTGTCATTTTCAGATTTTTCATTCCCTCATGAAACTAAATATACTCTTTCTCACAGATGTTACTGAAAGCACCAGAGAGCCAGAATTGTGCCTATATGTGCATGGGATGCATTTATATTCTGTTTATGCAGGTGTGTTTCAGAATTAGCAATAACATTTTCCAAATTCCCTTGCAAAAAGCTGCCTCCATGTTCAGGGATGGCTGTGCCATAAAGTCAAGACACTCCTCCTACCACAGGCCTCAAACTGACAGTGAATTTTGGGGATGAGACTGAAGCATAACAACTGATTTAGTATGATTAGTTGCATGCTACAATGCACGAGTAATGCTACAATGCACCCAAGTGCTGTGTGGAGGCTTTGCTCTACATTCCTTGTCAAGCAGGACTCTCCATTGCTTTAAGTCAAATGTTGAAGTGCTGACAAGCAGGTTGACTTTAGGAGAACTGAAGATAAGCACAGCCTACATCTACAACTTCCCAACATGAGATAGAGCTATGACATGAAGTAAAAGAAACAAACTAGTAGAAATTATTGGAAATATCTTTGATAGAGTTGGAAAAAAAAAATCACTGAAAATTGGTCAAAACCTGATCAAATACATAGATTTATAGGTATAATAAAAGACAACACTCTTCTTTGGAAGATCAGTATTTCTTTTCACTCTCGTGGCCCTGCCTGGCTATTCATATACAGCATTTACACAGAAATAGCTGCACTTAATTTGTCCAATTAACTGTAATCCAATCTTACCTGACAAGTCCATATTGATGTGATAATGAATCCATCATCCCTGAAAACATTGAAGATTTCAATGATCCCCCGTGAATATCCAAACACAGAGATACTAGCATCTGATACTGCCAAGTTAAATGTGAGGTAGTCGGTGGGCTGCAGAACATGCCTTTGCTTATACAGGACAAAAATCACAATGCTGTTTCCAAACCAAGACAGCCAACCTGGAAAAAAAATTAAAATCCATGAAGTAAAATAGCAAATAAAGCAAGGAGTTCAGTGTATAAACATGTGATGTCTTCTGAAATTGCCCTTTTGTTCCACTAGAAATAAATTAACCAGGTTATCCATTAGAAAAATGCATGAAGCCTTGTTAAGTAACTGGGTACTTTTCAGAAGCAGGAACAAGTGAGTAACTCCAGCAATAAAACAGAACAAACACGAAGACCTGCTATTGTCTCTATCAAAGATCCACCACCTAAAGGCCTTGAGAAGTTTTTATTACCTAAATGGACAAATGAAACTCACAAAATGCAATATATGGAGGAAAAAGGAAGGAGGAAAGATAGCTGGTAGAGTGGAGCAGAGACTATAACAAATCTGCCAAAAGCTGCAGCTGTTTAGGATTATTGTATACAATAATGGATACCAAAAATTCCCTCACATATAGCCTGTAAGCCACTTTACCAGTCCTCTCTCAAGAAGTGCTGCCTTTCCCAGCTAATGTGCTTAAGTTTCTTCTCTTAGAAGAGAAGCCTAGGATCTCCTTGCAACAAAGACTGTCCCAGATTGGAATATTTTTCAGGAATACACCTGATAGTCTATATGAACATTTAGAGCAGACCTTTCAGAAGCTTTAAAGTCTTTTATTTATTTATTACAAAAGAGAGTTGTGTCCTCTTTTACTCTCTGGGAACCGAGATGCCTGACTTGTATGTATCTAGTTACATGAAGAAAACACAAGGAAGATGACTGTAAATCTGAAAGTTGGCCACTTACTCAGCTGGAGAGGCCTAGAGTTTCCACATGTGCATGGCTATTGACTCACCCATCAGTGGAAGACCTTGGTAGTTTGTATCCCACTTTTTGGAATGATGTAGACATGTAGAAACAAACTACTTCAAACAAAATATTTACTTAATGATCAACAGGCTCAGTGTTGAAAATGGGGCTCAGCCAGTGAAGGGGATGGCTGCAGGGCAGCTGCTGGAGTGGGGCTGAGCAGCAGGTTGGGCAGCACCCAGCTCCCTGTTAGCTCATGTTTCCACCTCAAAACCAGTTCTGCCACCGCCAACACAGGTGGCCTCACTTCACCTCAGCAAGGTGGAGCAAAACACCACCTCTTTTAAGTGCCTGCAGCCTAGGGCAGGTTTAGGAACCCAGCAGCTGGTGGTTTTGTTCCCCACAGTTGATGACAGGCTACAACATTAACTACCAGGTGAGGAAGAAAAGTGTTTATCCATAGCCCTCTGTCCAGGCACAAGCAGCAGATACCTCAGAGTACAGGTGCTGTATAGCACAGCTAGCAGGACTTGACACTATGGCATTGCACAGCACCTCTTAACAGTCAAAGTTATGAGATGAAAGATGGCTGATAGGTTTAATGTTATAGCAAAAGAGCAGCTTCAGAAAGCATCAACAACTCCACACATGGGGACCCAGTGCTTCTCTGCTGGACTGCCTTGGGTAGGAAGGGAGGGGAGGAAATTGCCTCTGAACCTCCAGGCCATCTGGGAGCTTCACAACCTGAAATGCCAAAGAGCAAGGTGATTGTTCTCCAAACTGAGAGGCTGGCTACTTACTGCCTGGGGAGGGGCTCTGAGTAGTCTGAAGAGGGAGAGGAAGGGTTGACGGGACAGGCTTTGTATGGCACTATGAACAAATTTTTCTGCAGTCATTTCCTTTTTATATCTTCTCTTTATTAAACTGCCAAGCTGCTGCTACACTTGCTTGCTTATCAAATGCAAGCAGTTTGATAAAGAGATTTTGAACTGTGAGGAGCTGACGTGTCAGCATAAGATATTAACCAGAAATAGTCACTGGTGCAAAGATACACTGAGATACATATATCTATATCAGATATATCTTGTGAGGATAAGAGCAACAATAATAAATAGATTTTATTCTGGCCACTAGGTGACGATGTTTCTTAATTGAGTCTCGTTTCCAACAGCTGCATGATCTCTAACTCAGGAATTCTTTCTGACTTCCAGCAGTCTAGGCATAGGCAGGTACAGCATGGCCCTGGAGGAGGACGGCTTTGGGAATGCAGCAGGGTAGTTTGCAATGCAAACATGGTAAGATGTGTTGCTTGTGTAATGTCAACTCTACCTTCTGCCAGGCAAGATAATTTTCAGGGTAGCTATGAAACTATTTTCCCTGTCAAAGACATAGTGCTAAAATGGCAGACAAAATAAAATGGCACCTCCTCTGTAAACAGCAACATTTGTCAACACAGTGTAATGGATAGGAAGGTTACCCTAAAAATGCCATGCAGTCTGGGGAATATACAGAGCAAATTCCCCCTAGTCTGGAGAGTAAAGGAGTTTCCAGTTAAAGTATTGTAAGGAAGAAATAGAGCAACACATCACATAAACCAACAACACATATTGTAGAGGTGACAGAGACACAGTATCTGTGACTATTTTTTTGATACTACATTTACACACTGAGGGTGGGGACAATGGAAGCATTGAGGGAGGTAAGGGAGACTTAAGCAGGTAAGCACAATCCTTTGAACCAAAGCAGGTGGAGAACCTGCACTAGCATACCCAGTCCCTAAAATGTCTGATCTGTTGGGGTGCTAGACCATATGAATACTGTGATTAAAAAAAGAATAGAGGAACTCAATTCTCAATAAACTATGGAGTAACAAAAACACTGGTCACATAAAAATGCAATCAAACCAGAGCAGTGACTATGGGACACTGGATCTCCACATCATCAGATATATATTCTGGTCTGGGGTTGCTGATGATATTGACTGTATATATATATTTTTTAAAAAGAACGAAAAACCAAACAACCTCAAAAGATAAAAGCCCCAACCTACCCCAACCAAAAGAACACCTCTCAAACCAAAGAACCTCATGCCCCCATGCCCTGACAGCACAATAGGAAAAAAGGTTGAAAATGCAGTTTGGAAGAAGCAGAGTGATAGCTCTGACATTCGGGGAGGGCAGGGATGTCCTCAACTGCTTTGTAGGTGGTATGTGCTTGAGGGTAGGTCACAGGCAGATCAAGAGCCCAGAAAGAAACTTGTTGAACTCCGAAGTGCTACAAGGCCTTGGTGTCACCAGGTGGCACGTCAATAAAACCGAGGATAGAAAAGAAACAACCAAGGGAACTAGTTTCAGTTTTTGCAGACTGCCAAAAATATTCAGTGACAAGAGTATATGTAAAAAAACAACAAAACCCAAACTCAAAATCCAAAGCACATCTGTGCCCAGTTAAGACAAGTTATTATGCATTGTACTTAAACTTGTTCTTATTACACATTGTTGCATGGCCTTTACTTGTAAAATCTCTTTTTCACTAGGTAATCCTGGTGAGAAAGGACAGGTTCCAAACGAGATAAAAATGTGGCTGAGAGAGAAAAAAAATAGCAGCTAGGAAGAAAGTCAGGACTTCCACCCTACATTAAGTTCAGAGAGAAGCCGTATTTTCTCCTTAAGCTGTAACACTGTTGGAGAGATCGGCTGCTCATCAAAGAGAGCTGTCCCTTCTGCAGTAGCAAACCACAAAAATACAGTTACTGAAGTTTGTTAACATAGGGCAAGACAGAGCAGTTGCTGTAAGACCGGCAGTATCAGAGCAGAGTAAGTTAAATGACTGTTGATAAATGCTAAGGAGCCTCCTTTACTCCTCAGACACACACAGAAAAGTTATTGGTACCATGTTTGCAAACACTGCAAGGTAGGAGGAATAGGATGGACAACAATATTTAAAATAGTGTATTGTCCTGGAATAATACCCCCTAACAGAGCATTTTAATCCACAGATGTCAAAAGTGCTCCACAAAGGTTGCTGGTGCTGTTTTCCATGATTTCTGGGGCAGGAACAGGAAGGCTGCCAAGCAAGCTGGTGGTATTCAGGAAACAAAACCCTATTGACACAGTCCTGTGTCAGCATGCTGCCTGCCAGCCCATGCAAAGAAAGTGCTGAAAAAGTAGGCAGCATGAGTGACTAAGGATTTTGAACATCTCTCTACTAATAACGTCTGAGAAAAGTGAGAGTATTTAGCTTTGGAAATAGCTAAGAGGGAACACAACAATTTTAAAGAGTTCTGCCAACTTACTCAAGCTTGAGCACCCAGACACAACCTCTTAATCTCTCATGTTCTTTGAACATGCAAGAAACCTCCAAGGCTGTGTGCAATTTCATTCTTATAATTCAGTTTATGTTTTTGCAGAATTAAATTTGTTGCAAGGGAACTAATACCTCTGAGCTGGTCGTCACCTTTCCAATAGATGACTGCATCTGTGCCCAGCTAAGACAAGTGATTATGCTTTGTATTTAGACTTGTTTGTATTAGATATCGTTGTATGGCCTTTACTTGTAAAATCTGACAAGAATGAATTAGAAAAACAAGTGTTACAACTCACCCAATCTGCAGTTTAAAATATATAGGGAGCCTTAAGTAGAAAAATTCAAGAGATGAGAGCAAAAGGTGAAGGCTCAGTGTTACAAGACAAGCTACACTTTACCCTCAGCAAATAACTTTGTCTCTAGGACAGGAATTGGATGGAGCACCTTGTTACAGAGAAGGCACAAAGGAAGTAAATTACTGATTCAGCTACCTGTACACAAGCATAAATATCTATTTGAAGGGGTTTGCTCTAAGAATTTCAGACTAGAAAACCTTATTTGAAACAGTGATAACTTCTAGAGAATCTGCAAAGCTGTCATTAACCGTTGCAACTGTAAAGTGACCCTTCTCTGTTTTTAGTTTTTGCTGCTAATTATACATACACAATACTCTATCCAGAGCATATTGCCAGTTTTGGCAGGAAGGAGACGAGTCATCAGGCTTTAGACCTGACAAGGCATGGAGAGATTATCTGTTCAATAAATGTGATCATTTTGTGGATTAATGTTTTGTGAAGAGTTTTTTACCTTTCACACCTTCTGAGATTTATCTGTCAAAAGATGTTCCAAAATAACACTTATTCTGTCACTTTTCAAGTAACAGTTTACTGTTACTAAAAACGTGCCATTTAAAGGCATGTTTGGGTCTCATGGTCTGTTCCATTTTTCTGATGGGATTGGAATTGCTCTCAGCATGCCTTGCTGATATGAGCACTCAGAAAAAGTCAGAATTTGTTCTCTGACAAACGTTCTCTCATACTGATTTAAAATTTCCTTTTATGCAAAATACTAATTCTAGTAGTCTCCACTAATTTTGAAACAAGGGAAAACAATCACAGAACACATTGTGTATAAATGCAGAAAAGAACAACTTAAGAATTCCAATTACTATTTACAGAGAAAAAAATGCTTTCTTTTTTTCCCCCTGGGCTAGGTTGACTGAGGTAGTAGCTGTGGACATCACATTTACATTGCACCTACAGTGCAACATTTACAATGGCAGTCTCCTGCAGCTGCTCCCTCTAAGAATGCTGTGATGGCTCACTGCTATGGGATTGACATTGCATTTTCCCCCTACTTTGTTGGTCCTCTGTCCAAAGTGTTAGCAAGGAGAATGATGGCACAGTGAGTTGGATGCCAAGAAGCAGTGCAGTCATCTCAAAACCTATCAGCATTTGCAAAATGCACTCTAACACTTCAATGCTATCTTGCTTAAGAGGTTATTGTGCAATACCTATTCCAGTATGGGCTGTGAGCTCAGGTCTCCTTACAACATTCAGAGAACACCTCTATCTGGGTATGACAGCATGGCTGTTATATGGTATATCACATATACATTCATGTCTTGTCTATCATGTGTAGTATATGACATGAGAATTTCCAGAAGGGGACATGCAAGGAGGCCTTATCTCAGCAAAACGTGTTAGATCATGGTCCTTGGATATTGTTTGCCAAGATGTGTGACTGTGGATAGACTTGGCCAAAGGTAGTTGTTTGTGGTTGGTTTGTTTGTTTTTACCTGCGAAGGTGAAGAGATTCAGAAGAACCTCATCTTCTGGGTAAGTGCTAACACCAATCACATACATCCCTTTGGTGTCAGAAATCTACTTCAGAATTTGCAAAAAGCATCACTGGCATACTTAGATGCAAAAGAGAAGAAAACATGTAACAGCTTCAGGAATGTAATCACTCAAGCTGTTTTCCAAGACATCAAAGAACCAAAATCGTGAAATACAAACATCTTTGGGACTTCTTGTAAGGAAACACTCACAGAATCTTGTAAACTCAGATCGTCTTTCCAGACCCCTAAGGAAATGCAGGTTTGGGAAGGTAACACTGGACTGGCCTTTCTCTTCTGCTGCCAGAAGGACAAGAGGGTACCTGTGTAACAGAGTACCTTGTTCTGCCACATCAGTGTTCCCCAGACAGACTGAGTTATTGGTGTGCATACAACTAGGATATGTAAATTGTTATGGCTGGTGCTTTCAAAAGTGCATCAGTAGACCTTCTGGGAGAAAAAGATATGGGGACTTATCTGATTTATGTATTAGCAGAGTTTTTTCAAAAGTTTCTATTGCAAAAAGGCATATCTAGCTCCATCACATTTTAACCAGATACATAGTACACTTAAGTTGGAGTAGTGCTATTACTGGTTATATATACTCTGCAAGAAGTGCAACTGGTGACTGGAACTACCATTGTGATGCAGAGGCAACACCACAAGGCATCAGTAGACCTGGGGAAGTGTCAATATTAATGTGAACAGCAGTGACAAGACCTTGCTTGGGTGCTGTATTCAGTCGTGGCTGTAAGTTTAAAAAAAGAGGGCAGGTTGGAAAAGACAGCATAAAAGGCTGGTAATATGCTGGGATGACAGAAGAAAGGACGTTATGACAGGACAGAAATAAATAATAATAATTAAACCCCCCTAAAACAACGAACTGGGGAAAAAAAACCTCCTCATTTGTTCAATGTAGGAATACAAAGGTTGACCACAAGGTATGGCTGATCTTTCAGGAACAGAGTAACCATAGGACACATTGCAGGGGCGGGGAAAAAACAACTTTCAAGTAAAAGGAGTGACAAAAAGAGTATAAAGTTGGTATGAGTGTTTTAGCTAAGAGTTTAGGGAAAGGCTCCTACTCAACAAAATCATGAACAGGCTGTAAGTTAAAAGAGTGGTAGCAACACCAAAAAAAAACCCTAGCCAGTTCTATCAGGGAGCACAATAGCTTTGTAAATGAGATTACTTATTGTCACAGCAGGGGACTGGCCTTGCTGACCTAAGCTCTTCTTTCTAGTCTTAAGTGCAACTGATTAATTAATCAGCTGATGGTGCAGCCATTTCCCAGCCATTCATGAAGGGATATGCAGATGTGAACAGATTTGGGATAAATTAGAACAACTCTGATTTGTCTTATGGCCACTCTTCTAATTAATTTTCCTAAGATAGAAGTCACACATTTTGCTACTAGAACCCCTGTTTGTATTTTTAACACAACTTTTCCCTCCTTTGTTGCTATAGGATAAAAACAGGTCTCATGTAAACATATTAAAATAATTTTCATTTTACAATGTAACTTCCATAGTCCTTCCTTAAGCATAAGTTGAGGGCTAGCAAGCCACTTGTAATATGTGATAAGCTCAGAAAAATAAAAAAACCCACCTGTTTAGATCAATCATGTAAATTCAGAAATGTTTTGGCATGTGCTGCTTAGAAGAACAGATTTAATAAAACTTAGGTTTTCCTGTGAGGTTTTATGGTTGGAAATTTTTATTACCTAGCAAACTTGTATTCTTTGAAATTTCATAAAGTTTCCTTGCATCCTGCAATGAGTCTGCCCCAAATAGACAATATTTAAATAAAAAACCTAAACTGTACTGGGACTATAGTGAGCTCATACTGGGTGATGTTTTCAAATCCTTGTTATATTATCATACACTTACAATAGCTGTCTTGCAGGAGAACCAAAATAAGCACATGCTATTGTGATTGCTAACACGGGATAATGCTATAGTACTTATATCTTTCATAGATCCTGTTTGAAGAACTTTACGTCTATGTACATAAAATATTTAAGCAAAAGCAGTACAAAGAGTTAAAAGTTTTATACTACAAAACTGTATTTTTTGCCTCTGCAGAAAGAAGTTGTAGGACACCAACTAACAGTCAGCAGCCAAAACTCTGGAAATCACAGTACATTAATTCAGTACTACTGCAACATGAGAAGGCACAGAAGAATCATATATTTCTGATAAGGTACTTTTTATCTTCCCACATATTACGCTGTAATGAATATTAGTTAAAAGTTTACAGGCTTGACTATAATTTTTTTTTTGCTTGAGATTTCTGCATTGGTTGTTAGCCTCTTTTTAACAAAATAAAGTTGTACCTCTTTGATCTTGTAAATAGCTGAAGAAAAAAAAGTCACGTTTTCTAACATCCTGTTCCATTAGGGATGAGAAAAAAGAATTACTTGGAACTTTATACCAAACTCTATTTAGCTTCCTTTCACATCCAAGCCCAGTACATACCTAAACCCAGTAGGTAGAAACCTATGATAGTCTCTCCTTGCTCTGTTACAGCTGCCTCTCTGCTCAGAAAGCTGATGTTGTTGTTCCTCCACGGTGCCTGTGGAGAAAACTGGACAGACATTTTCAGTGGAGTTTAGGACCCAGAAATTGCCCCAGGTATGTCCAAGCAAAATAAACTGGTTCCAGCCTGTTCCTCAGTTTCTGCTCCCTGTATTCGAGGGAGATCTTCAATGAGACTAATAATCTAAAGAAGGAAATCTCAAGGGACAGGAGCTTTGCAGCCTTCTGACCTGTTCCTCTTCACTAATCCTATCTATTAATACAGCCTGTGAATCTGTGGCTAGCCTAAGACAGCAGATTTTCTAATAACCTTATTACTGGTAAGTACAGAAATCTTTAATGAAGAGTGGGTATCTGACAAAAAAACAACTTCCTTTAAAACAGGGTAATATCACGTAACCTACAGGCTCACAAGAACACCTATAAACATCATGCATATTGATACATTGCTAAAGTAGCAGTACTTTTGTCTTCACTGAAGACCAGTAGAGCTTCAGCTGAAATGAAATGGAAAAATCTCATACAGATTTTTTCTATTTAAAGGCAGAGTAAAGAAAAATAGCTTGCCTGAGAATGTGACTTTAACATAGCAGAAGAAATTAGCCATAAAGTTACTTTATGAGCAAGACAGTTGCTAATTTCAAAAGAAGGGAATTATTTTTTTCCCAGCCTGTACTGGAAATTATCTTAAGTCCTTTGAATCATATTTTTACACTGCTAAACACCTGTCTTTACTGCAGTATCAATGATTTTATTTCAAGTATAGCCTCTCTTACCAATCAGGATGTAGTAATAATTTAAAATTTTTAGTCTGAATTAATTAATCTGGAGCAGCAAAGGTTCTGAAGAGACCAACACACTCTTACGCCCCATGGCCCTCTCTGTGCCTGATTGGCTCATCCCTTTCCACCCCAGGCAGCAAATCAGCCCTGGCAATGGCACCTGGCTGAAGGAGCCAAGGCATCTCACCAGGAACCTCTCCTGCCTGTGGGCTGTTTTTGTCTCTCCTGAGGAGAGTTATCTCCTCCTATCAAGCTTTCCCTGTGTTTGTTATGACAGCCTCAGCAAGAGAGAGGAGACTAAAGGCAATGTGACCAGAATAAAAGGGGAGAGCAACCCTCCACAGAGAGAAGTGAGAAATAACCATGTAATGGTGAAAGATGGGAAGTCTCTCACTTCCTACTAATGGCAAGCACAGTGACCCACACACTCACTTCATTAGAGTCCCTTGTAAGGGTTTTAGATGTCCCCAGCCATCTCATTCTTGTGGGCTGCTCTCTCCTTTTTCTACCTGAACTCTGCTTCTTGGGCCCAGTAGCTCCCATTTAGATCCCATTTAGGCAGCCAAGTGGCCTGATTTTCCCAGTCATTAGCCACAGCCCACCTCCTGCTGGCTTTTTGTAGAGACCTCTAAGTGTCTAAAGACAGCTGGAGTTTAACCATGACAAACCTCCTAAAGCAGGCTGCTTAGTGAGACTGACAGAGTGACCTGGGGCTGACCAACTCAGTGATTATTGCTGTTCCATGGAAATGACCATAGCAGTACTCTCTAGGCCAGAGTCCTTAATTGCTCTGCTCCTGCCACAGTCCCAGGTTGCCCCCAATATTTCCAGCACCACCAGCGCTGGGGCATTGCTTGACCACACAGCACTCACCTCACAAGGCTGTCTGGCACGCCCAGCACATGGTGCTACTCTAAGAGGTTGACACTGAAGTGCTCTGTGGTCCCCTGCAAAGCCCTGGACATGCTCTAGCTTTTGCAGGGAATAAGTGCACAACTGCAGCTTTTCCACATTGAGGTACAGCAGCCATTTCTAGCTAGTTATCTGTAAGTGGACTGCTGCTCAAGTTCAGGGTGGGGGGTGGTGCTCAGGGACATCCAGAAATGCTCCAGAAGACCCACAACAAAGCCCAGCAATATCACCTGCTCTTCAGGACAAGGAACTTAGGTCAAAGAAGAGATCCTCAGCAGAAAGCCCATCACAAAGCCTCTGTCCATGGATGCTCATTTCTTCATTGGAGTCTTTTTTTCTTCACCTATCAAGAGAAAGATGTGGAAAAGGATGACACTTCATATTAGGCAAAAACAGTCTACCTGGTTCATGTCCTCTCTACTCTCTTGTTGAGAATGAATCAGCCACCCAATGACCTGCTTGTGGGACAAGTCTGAGGATTCTGGGTGAGATTCTGCAGCCTCATAAGAGAGAAAAGAGCAGCCTCTCAGTGAGTTCCTCCTGTGGTGAGGCAGGTCTCCCCCAATGCAGGTCACTCCTGCACCTGGTGTCCTGGAATGGGGTGTTGGTCCCTACCTCGCAGGAAGCCACAGTCATGGCAAGTATAGGGACTGCTGATCTCCTGCACCACAGGGAGTGCTGAGGTGGCAGAGCATGCCTCCTAACCACCTCCCTTCATGTACAAGCAGTATTTCCATGGCATTCGGCACAGGCCTGGATTTTCAAGTCTGAGCTTGGCATCTATCATTGCACAAATGCCAGTGGCCATGACTTTGATTAAATAGGGACAAGGACAACCAATGGAGAGTATTTTTTATGTAACTCGTTTAAGGAAACAGTATGATTTACATACATGCGACCCTTTTAGGCATGAGGACTTTAAGTGGCAATAAAGTAACAATTATAATTAATTTGCCTTGTGCTACAATAAAAGGCAAATCACATTATTTGCCTTGATATTCTTGACTTTTCTCAGCTGTGAGTTTCTTTTGGTTTTCTATAAATATTGTAGCTCCATGGACACTTCAGTACAACTTCCCCTTTCAATGAGAAAGCCTTCTGCCAAGCCTTGCACCTTGCAATAATGAGATTAAAAAAAACAAAGAAAGAAAAAAAAGAAAAAAGAGCCTTTTAATCAAGAAGAGAAAAAAAAATCATCAGGACGAACTTTTCTTCATATTAAAGCATCCCTTTTGATGATTTCCCCCCCCCCCAGGTCTTCACACCCTGTGCTGAGTGACTAATAGCTTGGCCTGTTTGCAGTTTTGTCCTCTGCTGACATCCTTCAAGAAAGGACAGAGGCTTTGCAAACTTATGTGGTTTGTTTCATGTGTCCACAGGTCACTGCACTTCCAAGTGAGCAGAAGGATCTCTCTCCAGATTATAGTTGCCTTGTTTAATTTCTCTCAGTGAGAGATCGATTTTGGTGTTGACCAATTTAGTGGCCTCTCAGAAATTATCCCTGAGTACCTCTACTATCTTTTCAAAGTGCTTTGAAGAGATGAGAGCAGTATATGCTGCAGGCAGTTCTGTAAAATGGAGAAGAAAACTGAAACACTGTGTCGGTACAGAGAAATTATTGTCTTCAACATAGCTATAACGGTGGGAAGGATGTGACAAAAACTGATTTGGACATGACAAAACTCTGAAGTGCCCCCTTCCTAAATACGCAGGAGTTACATGCTAGCTCCACAGAAGAGATGTAAGCAATGCAAACACACCTTGGGAGACTGGTGCTCTGACTGTATGCTTCCTCTGCTCACCCAAACCCCTCACACGTGCATTTCTCCCCACCATGACCTGCTGGCCAGTGACAGCAGAGCTGTGTGATCCATCTTCTGCTGCTGTGGGCAGGGAGGCTGTGGTAGTATTTGAGACAGAGCTGCAAGGGCTTTCTCTCAGCAGATGACCAGGGTAAAGGTTTTAGATTTTAGAAGAGCAAACTTCAGCTCATTAGGGAAGGAATCCCATGGGAAGCTTCCATGGAGGGTAATGGAGCTAGTGAGTGCTGGGAGTTTTTCAAGAACACTCTTCTAGATAGGCAAAACAAGTTAATCCCCTCTAAAGACAAGGGAAGTAGGTGGAGCAAGAGACCCTGTGGGCTTAACTGTGAGTTTCTGGGTCTGCTCAGAACCAAAAGGGAAATGTACCAGAGGTGGAAAAGTGGAAGATTACCAGTTGGAAATTACAAGGGCATTGTCAGGGTATGCAGGGATGCAGTCAAGAAAGCAAAAGCTCAGCTTGATCTGACATTGGGCAGAGATGTCAAAATCTTCAAGAAAGGGTTCTTCAGATACATTAACCACAAGCAGAAACAGAGGAATGATATTGACCCACTATTAAACAGGAGAGATGAACTAGTCACCAACAATGCTGAAAAGGCAGAGATCCTCAACACCTTCTTCACTGTCTTTACCAGCACTCTTGGGTCCCAGGACACAGGAACAAAAGTCCAGGTTGAGACAGACCCTGACACACCGTCAGTGAAGGAAGAGTTGGTGTGTCAACTGTTACAGGAGCTTGACCCATACAATTCAATGGGTCTGGATGCCCTAAGGTGCTGAGAGAGCTGGCTGATGTTGTTGCAGAGCTGCCCTCCATAATCTTTGATAAGTCATGGAGATCAGGACACATCCCTGAGGACTGGAGGAAGGCTAATGTCACCCCCATCTATAAGAAGGGTCCAAAGGAGGACCCAGGTACTTACAAACCCATTAATCTTCAGTCCCTGGGAAAGTCATGGAGCAAATCCTTCTGGAGTCTGTCAAAAGTCAATTGAAGCATGTGATTGGGAAAAGCCAACATGGATTTACCAGGAGCAAATCGTGCCTGACAAACCTGATCACCTTCTACAACAAAGTAACCTGCTCTGTTGATGCAGGGCAAGTGGTGGACATCGTCTGCCTGGACTTCTTCAAGGCTTTTGATAGGGTCCCCCACAGCCTTCTCCTGGAAGAAGCTGACTCATTATGGCCTTGACAAGTGGTCTGTGCAGTGGGTGGGAAACCTGCTGATGGACCATACCCAGAGGGTGAGAGCAGATAGTTCCTCCTCAAACTGGCAACCGGTCACAAGTGGGGTCTCCCAGGGATCGATATTGGGCCTAGTACTGTGTAACATCTTTATAAATGACCTGGATGTTGAGATCAAGAGCACCCTGATGAAGTTTGCTGGCGATACCAAGATGAGTGGAGAGGTTGACATTCCAGAAGGGAGGGACACCCTCCAGGATGTCCTGGACAGATTGAAGGAGTGGGCTAGCAGGAACCTAATTAAGTTCAAAGGGGAGAAGTGTAAGGTCTTGCACTTGTGAATACATAACCCGGGCGTGCAGTTCAGACTGGGATCCACGTGGCTGGAGAGCAGCCGTGTGGAAAGGGACCTGTGGGTCTTGGTGGATAACAGGCTCATCAAGAGTGAACAGTCGGCTGCAGTAGCAAAGAAAGCCAACAGGATGCTGGGCTGCATCAACAAGGGCATCACCCGCAGAGATAAAGAAGTCATCATCCTGCTCTACTCAGTGCTTGTCAGACCAAACCTGGAGATATTGTGTTCAGTTTTGGTTCCTACTCTACAAAAAGGATGCAGACAGGCTGGAGAGCATCAAGAGAAGGGTCACAAGGATGATCATAAGACTCATGTGGC
>NW_009954497.1:816167-845174 GCF_000747805.2 Chaetura pelagica
AAAGGTTTTAGATTTTAGAAGAGCAAACTTCAGCTCATTAGGGAAGGAATCCCATGGGAAGCTTCCATGGAGGGTAATGGAGCTAGTGAGTGCTGGGAGTTTTTCAAGAACACTCTTCTAGATAGGCAAAACAAGTTAATCCCCTCTAAAGACAAGGGAAGTAGGTGGAGCAAGAGACCCTGTGGGCTTAACTGTGAGTTTCTGGGTCTGCTCAGAACCAAAAGGGAAATGTACCAGAGGTGGAAAAGTGGAAGATTACCAGTTGGAAATTACAAGGGCATTGTCAGGGTATGCAGGGATGCAGTCAAGAAAGCAAAAGCTCAGCTTGATCTGACATTGGGCAGAGATGTCAAAATCTTCAAGAAAGGGTTCTTCAGATACATTAACCACAAGCAGAAACAGAGGAATGATATTGACCCACTATTAAACAGGAGAGATGAACTAGTCACCAACAATGCTGAAAAGGCAGAGATCCTCAACACCTTCTTCACTGTCTTTACCAGCACTCTTGGGTCCCAGGACACAGGAACAAAAGTCCAGGTTGAGACAGACCCTGACACACCGTCAGTGAAGGAAGAGTTGGTGTGTCAACTGTTACAGGAGCTTGACCCATACAATTCAATGGGTCTGGATGCCCTAAGGTGCTGAGAGAGCTGGCTGATGTTGTTGCAGAGCTGCCCTCCATAATCTTTGATAAGTCATGGAGATCAGGACACATCCCTGAGGACTGGAGGAAGGCTAATGTCACCCCCATCTATAAGAAGGGTCCAAAGGAGGACCCAGGTACTTACAAACCCATTAATCTTCAGTCCCTGGGAAAGTCATGGAGCAAATCCTTCTGGAGTCTGTCAAAAGTCAATTGAAGCATGTGATTGGGAAAAGCCAACATGGATTTACCAGGAGCAAATCGTGCCTGACAAACCTGATCACCTTCTACAACAAAGTAACCTGCTCTGTTGATGCAGGGCAAGTGGTGGACATCGTCTGCCTGGACTTCTTCAAGGCTTTTGATAGGGTCCCCCACAGCCTTCTCCTGGAAGAAGCTGACTCATTATGGCCTTGACAAGTGGTCTGTGCAGTGGGTGGGAAACCTGCTGATGGACCATACCCAGAGGGTGAGAGCAGATAGTTCCTCCTCAAACTGGCAACCGGTCACAAGTGGGGTCTCCCAGGGATCGATATTGGGCCTAGTACTGTGTAACATCTTTATAAATGACCTGGATGTTGAGATCAAGAGCACCCTGATGAAGTTTGCTGGCGATACCAAGATGAGTGGAGAGGTTGACATTCCAGAAGGGAGGGACACCCTCCAGGATGTCCTGGACAGATTGAAGGAGTGGGCTAGCAGGAACCTAATTAAGTTCAAAGGGGAGAAGTGTAAGGTCTTGCACTTGTGAATACATAACCCGGGCGTGCAGTTCAGACTGGGATCCACGTGGCTGGAGAGCAGCCGTGTGGAAAGGGACCTGTGGGTCTTGGTGGATAACAGGCTCATCAAGAGTGAACAGTCGGCTGCAGTAGCAAAGAAAGCCAACAGGATGCTGGGCTGCATCAACAAGGGCATCACCCGCAGAGATAAAGAAGTCATCATCCTGCTCTACTCAGTGCTTGTCAGACCAAACCTGGAGATATTGTGTTCAGTTTTGGTTCCTACTCTACAAAAAGGATGCAGACAGGCTGGAGAGCATCAAGAGAAGGGTCACAAGGATGATCATAAGACTCATGTGGCTGTTTTTCCTGCCACATGAAGAGAGTCTGAGAAGACTGGGTTTGTTTAGCCTTGAGAAGGCTTAGGGGATACTTTATTACCATGTTCCTGTACTTAAAGGATGGCTACAAAGAAGATGAAGATTCCCTATTTACAAGGAGTCACATGGAAAAGACAAGGGGTAATGGACACAAGTTGCTCCTGGGGAGATTCCGACTGGACACAAGAGGTACATTTTTCACCATGACAACAGTCAAACATTGGAATAGTCTCCCAGGTGGATTCCCCCACACTGGAGAGTGTTAAGTCTCAGCTTGACAGGGTGCTGAGCCACCTCATATAAACGATCCTTGAGGTCCCTTCCAACCTGGCAACCTGGCATCCTATGATCTTACCCAGCCCCTGCCAGGCCAGGCGGGGAGCAGCCACGCACCCGTCATGCAGGGGAGGTGCAGGTCTGGAAGCAGGAGGAGCAAGCCCTGCCCCTGCACAGCAAGGTCTGCCTGGCCCAGACATTCCTCCCATAAACTGCTCTCCACAGACTTTCAAGGAAGGGATTGGACAGCCAGCCCAGGCAGGCCGAGGTCAATCCTGCACACTGCCCTGCCACCTGAAATCTCACGACCTTACTGATGCAAGTAGAAGCAGAATTTGGATCTTAGGTCTATCAGCATGCCATATTTTCAAGACTAACAAGCTGAACATTCTATGCTATGTATAAAAAAAGGTAAGAAATTAATACTCATGGCTGAACTTGAGGGTTTAATGCAGCTGTTACTGGAAGGTTAATGAAGGAAGAAACCCTCTGAAACCATCAATACCTCAGAATACCCCATTAAAGTGAATGATGAAATTACGGGGTTATGACACAACAGGTTAATAAAGCCCATTTTATGGACTTTGAACCAACCAATGGTCTCTGAGGCACCAGGCAAAGCCAATTTAGAGCGGATATAAACCAGCAGGTAGCCCCTATTTGGGTTGCTAAAAATGTGCTACAGCCTTTTAATCCCTGTTCACCTCTCTAAACGCTTTCACAGTGACATACATAGCACTACAATAAGGCAAGTATCACAGCAGCATCACTAGCCTGAGAGACTCAGGCTGGTTACATTAGAGTTCAGTTTCCTGACTGTTTACAGTACCTTGTTGCAAAAAAAAAAAAAAAGAAAAAGAAAAAGAAAAAAAAAGATAAGAAATTAAATTTGTGCATGACAGGAAGCATTTGATGTATGTTTCTAACACACACCTGTTTTCCCTGAGGAGCACTGAGCAGTTGGCAGTTGCTAAAGGAATGATTTTGTTAGAAATCTACCCTAAGTTCTCACAGCTCTAGTTTTGAATTACATCAGTTACACGTGGATTAAAGAAAGGGACAAAAGATGGAGGAGGCAAAAGAAAAAATATGCAAAAGGGATGGGTTAAGATGAATCATAAGCAGATAGGAATTGGCTCTGTAGAATAAAAATAGTTTGTTTTTTTTTTTCTCTGGAAGGCAAAAAATTATATGAAATTATACAGAAATAACAAACAAGGGGATTCACAAGCAAATCCAATAGTATATTAGTAGGAACATCTCTACACAGATTTTTTTAACAGATTATATTAATTTCCACTTCAATTTTTTCATAATAACATTCACTATAAAATGAAAAAATTGTCAATATCCTACAAGTCACTACTTGCAAAGAACAATCATCCAATCAACAGTTACACCTACGGGCTTCATATCAATAACATTTTTCGAAAATCAGATAATTCCCTCACTGTTTCCAAAAAAATACACTTGCTGATATGATTTGCACAGGGTCTGTTCTAGCACCCACTGAATTAAAAGAAAAAAATCCTGTAAATATATTGTCAATAATGCTTAAAACATGTAAATGGATGAATGGGCATGTTTGTACTAGCTGCATGCCACTTGAAATAGCTTACCTGTAAGAATGTAGGCATGAATCTGCTCTTTCCTTGCTGAGGTTCAAATGGTGGCAACATAGTGACCTTCAATTTTGCAGCAGAAAACCATATCTGAAATATTTAAATTGAAGAGTGATCATAACATGAAACATGCTCAATCATTTATGTTTCAAAATATACTTGTTTAACCCTTGACTGTTCCCTTGATGTGGCATTTTATCATGAAAACAAATGAACTTGATGAGTTCTCTAGCTGAATGTCCAAACCACATTTCAGCTCCTGTATTAAGTTATCATGCAAAGTCAGTAAAGAAACTTATTAGATCATATTATTAATATATTGTAAAATCCATGCTTCTGCCATGATTTTGTTGGAGTTTAGCCTACCCTGCATCATACCTTACTCTTATTCTCATCAATCCTGAAAGCTAATGTTTCTCTGAGGAATTGTGTTCTGTAGCTTGCGACAGATCTAGAAAATTACATGTCAGAAAAAAAATGCTTGCTTAGCACTTATTATTGCAATATACAGTTTGAAATTAACAATTTCTCAGGAAACACTCTGTTTAGATGGAAGAAAACAGACTATCTTGCAGCTTCAAAGATATGCTACTATCATATTGAAAGATGAGTCAGAAGAAGGGAAAACTGCCTTGTGCAGATTAGGTGGCTGAGGCTTTTTATTGGTTAAACTCCCTGCTCTGAGACACTGAGTAGGTGAGATGATGCTAAAGCAAACTAAAACCCTCTGGAGAGCTGAATCAGTTAATGAGAGATGAAAAGGGAGGTGAAAAGGGAGTAATCCTGATTCTGAGATCATAGAAAGATAGAAAGGTGATTGAAAGGAAGAGTTTTCTGAGGAAGAGAAGGGCTTGGGACTTCCCAGCAACCACTGAGGAGTGGGAATTTGGCTGGAAGGCAGAAGCTTCTCTGCAGCACAGGGAAGTTCAAGTTTTGAGCATTTTAATTTTGTAGCCTGTCTTCATGAGTCACACTGAGTTTTTGGTTTAAAAAAGAGCAGGTAGTTCCTGCTCTAGCAGAACTTGGCTTCTTGGCTTTAAAAGCCTTCCAGTCATCTTTGGTGAGCTTGTTATAGTAGCAGGTTTAGTCAAACCTACTTGAAAGCAGTAGCTGACTTGTCACTGGGGCACTTGTACTGTCTGTGTTGCAGCAGCATTTGAGTACTCCAGTTGAGACAAGAGCTCAGCTGGAGTATTTTCCCCCAAATATGGGCTTGCATCATATCACATGCCTACAGTTTCATGCAGAATTTACAGACATTGTGAATATTCGCAAACCACAAAAACTGAAGAAGATGCTACCACTTACACATAGGATCAAAATCTAAATTATCCTTCACAGCCAGGTGTGTTCAATACAAAGCATGCTTGCTGGTTGCTAACAGTAAATGACATTTTATTACAGATTATTGTGAACAAGCATTTTTTTTTTAAGAAAGTGAAATCAATTCCTTAGGTCTTGGTTCAAAAAGGCAGAATGTACTGTTGGGTTTTTTTTCTGCTTACCCTACTCTGAAATACGCTCTAAGAGGCAGGTGCACTAAATGAAATGTCACTTTGACTCATGTAAGAAATAAGTCTGCAGAAAAGGCAGAACAAACCTCTCAGGATTTCATGTAGAAGCAGGACTTTAATTTCAGTTGCATTCTTGGAACTAAGCAATGCTAATTTTGCAAAGTAGAGAAGTATACAGAAAAAAAAAAGGAGGGTGGGGAGGAACATCAAGCATCTCACAATGTACTTAATTTATGACAGAAGAAAAGAAATAAAGAATATTAACATGGGAAAAATTCTCCCTAATAATATCAATAAAGCACACACTTCCCAGCTCTTATAATTCTCCCTACTGTTATACTTATCTTTCCACACCTTTTCTTGAAGTCTTCAGGTGTTGGCTTCAGTTAGGGGAAGGAAGTGCTACAGTTTTCCTAGGTTTTGCTGGGAGGACTATGATGCTGGTGCAGAGGTTTTTCCCTCTTCTTTCTCAAGAGGAGCATGACGTTGAAGCTGCTGACTTTTCCTTCTCTTTCTAAAGGTCCACTTGGGGCTATTTTTGTACATTTTCTTTCATGCTTTACACCTTGCTATATTTTAATTTGGTCTGCAACTCCACGTCATGTCTGAAGGACCTATTTAAGAAGTATCTTACATATGTTGCATACTTCGCATCTATTTTGTTACCTAGAAGCCAGTTTTGCCCTGCTCGCAGGTTTACATTTAAAGGTTTGTTGCTGAGCTGTTCACAGCCCTGAAGCCTCCTCCTGTGCTCTCTTCCTATCCCCCCACATCTTCACTTTTCTCCCCTGCAGCCTGGGTTGTCACAGGCAAGCCCTCTACTGCCAGGCCTGGATTCACCTACATTGCAACATTAATACAGGGTCATAAATATTTAATTCTACACTGAATAATTATTTGTTACTCCTTGCTGTACAAAAACCGTGGCTATATCCCATAATTGTTACCAAAAAAACCACAAACAGAAGTTTTAAAAAATTAGGACACAGTTACCTGATAATTAAAAGAATTTGCTGTCACAGCTAGACCAGCTGCAACAAAGTTCCAGGCAGGCAGAGCAATTTGAGGCAAACCAAATCTGACATGCCTTAACACTGCAATGTTAGTACATAGCCTGTGGCATATAACTAGCAATAGCAATAACTGTATGTATGGGGCTACAGGTTGCACAGATCAGGCTGTAGCTGGATAGAGCTGCATTGGCTTCAGTGGAGTTTTGTTCATTCATGTCAAAATTCTAGAACAAAGCAAACCTCCTACTTAACTCCACCTATTCTTGTTTTTGTCAAATTATGCACAGAGTGATTCTGTTCGAAAAAAGTGTGATTTTTCTTTTGGACAATGCTTTTACTTTACATGCTCAGCTCCAACATTCAAACTAGAAAAACAATACAGACCTTCATCTTAATTTGTTCATATGAAACTGTGTGCAGGCAGCTTAAATGAGAGCAAAACCCAAGGCACTGTACTTTCATTCCATTGCCTTTGCCATCATGTCTGAGAACAGAGCATGTAAGGATTCTCTCTTAGTTCCTTTTATTGAATTTGTGCTTGCCTTGCACAAAATGTCCCGAACTTACAAGGTAGTAAGATTCATACCCCACAACCTCCCATTCAAACCTCCAATATATTGTCCTAAAACTTCCATTCAAATTGAAGAGCTCTCCAAGGACTTAGCCACATTTAAAATTTAATTCTGAATTAAAGGAAGGAAAAACAGGAGGAAATAACTGAAAACATAAATAATTTTAATCTGGTATTATCTGGTGTTTCCATCATCTGAACTAACTTCATTGTTTCCATGTGTTTGTTGATATTATAAACTATATACCACAAGACTCCTGTGAAGACTTTAATACTAACATTCCAGCAGGTGTGGCAGACAATACTAAAAGTGTCTCATAACAATGACCAGTCTGGGAGACTGCTACGGCAGAGGAATCTTAGACATTCTGGTAATACTGTTATGTTTTTCTGTGGTTGGATATCAGAAAGAATTAATCCTGTCAGCACTATGAGAAGGAAACACATCCCATGGATTAACAGGACTAATGGACATTTCCATAATATTAAGAATGTCACTCCCTCAAATGAGTTTAGAGATTGGAAATAGTTACAAGTGGTCAGAGAAACTCCACAAGCTATATAATACATGTCAAAGTCATCAGTATAAAGTTTTTACAGAGACCTAGATACTTCTCCTTAATTTCTATGCATTGTTCCTTATCATTAAACATTGCTCCTTTATTTTTCTCATATGCCAGGTTTTGATTCATACATTAGAACATCAGCACTCACAAGCCTTTATGTCTAAGCTTCCAAAAAAGAGGAAAATAGAAAATTCCCTCCCATTGCACGAATTAGTTCACTCTGGGGTAGTATTTTTCCATATATTAAAAATATATTAAAAAAAGACACAAACATTGTAAATTTACTCAGCACAACACAAGCCCTACAGAAGAGAAAAAAATCATCTCCTCTTTCCCTGGAAAGTTTTAAAACACCAGTACTCTTTGCAGGGACTCTGGTCTGACAGTACTTTAGGGAAAGGATGGAAGCACATTATTTCTCATAGAAGAAACAGGAGCAAACAACTCCAGTAGGGATTTCAGAGTGACTTGCCTGAAAAATACAGCCTCTGACCTTGCAAGTGAATGGCAAAGTTCTTCAGCACTTCAAAAGAAGCAGTATCAGATTTTCAGGGCTGTTTTCTTGATGTGTAAGTAAACGAGCTGCTTATTTGGGCAAGAGCACACACTGCCAAGTGAGGTCAGAAGAGGTGAGGAGTTACTAAAATCAAAGCTACAGAACTTGACAACCTTGCTGAGGAGTCAGGCGCAGCACCACGTTGCCCACTTTTGCTCATAATCCTTAGTGCAGGTCAGCAAGGGCTGCACCGCAGAGGGAAAAACAGACCATCACTGTTCACAGACACACAAACAGTGAGTTTTCAGAGCACTGTCAGCCAGCCCTTGGGTTACTTTACCAGTGCAAACTGGAAAAATAAAGCCTAAAATTTGAACAGCATTTTTCACCATGAGGGTGCCAAGGCTGTGGGCATTATGCTGCTCAAGAGTCTACACAGGCACTGTGGGAATGACAGGAAGAGAGTTCTGGCTAAACACATTTAATTCAGATTTATCCTCCTAAATCTGTAAACCTATAACCTAAATCTGTGTCCCATAGGAGAACACACAGATCCTGCCAACAGCTCATTGTTCACTCTCCTTACATACACTTGCTAAAATCTCATGGATAAGCAGGAGTTACGCTTTGATAAATAGGTACTTGACCCTACCTCTGGTCTGACACCTTCAATTATGGTAGATCTGGGCTGTGTCTTTTTCACCCCAATCAGGGCTGTCCACATGCAGTTTTGCTTTCTGATGCCAAGTACCACCACACCAGTCAGCACAGAGTATGCTTGCTCTCACTTTAGACTTGGTTGTGCCCCAGCCAACCCTTGTCACATCCGGCCAACACTAGGAAGGAGGCTGACTCCCATGCCACAGGAAAAAAAACAACAATCTGCAGTGAAGAGGAGCAGAAATGCCTCTTCTCTAAGTATTATTTCTGGCACAGTCTCAGATTATCCACCTTCATGATTTAAAAATGTGTCATTGCAGTTTTACACTGTCTCCCAGTATTTTCCTTCAAATACGGAAAATGACTTCTCAGGCTCTAAAGGAACATGATGTTAAACAGCTGGGAAAGGACACTCAGGACACTTTCCATCATCTCTGCAGGGAAAATAATGGACAAAACCCAGCATATTTTTGGTGGACTTCTCCAGAACATCAATTAATACATTACTTTGTGGGCTAGCAGAGGCAGCCAGGAAAGTCTACCTGCCAGAGTGCTATTAACAGCTTTGATGTCTTATCTGGTACTAGGCTCTCCAATACTGAGTCATATGAGTTTACTATTTTAGCAAGACACTTGAAATTTATTGAAATTTCTTTTTTTATTTTCTCAATGTGAGGCAGAGATTTTCCTGCATGTTACTCTTCTACATTGCTACCTCTGTCACTGTGAAGCTGAGGACTCCATCTACAAGCTGCCTAAAGGGGCCCAAGTCTGTTCCCCTGAAGCCCAGGGTTTCCCCTCTGCCACTTGCCTTCCCTCAGATCCTCTTTCATTCACATCAGCCACTACACTGACTGCTTCACCCCTGTCTTTATGCCCTGTTGGGACAGATTCGTTTTGCAGTTCTCCTTAGGTGTGTCACCCACACCCCTTCTCCCTGCCCCACCCTGGACATGCTTCCTGCTCTTTTGCAGGTCCCAACTATGGCTCATTCACCTCAGGTGTCCCACCATGCTGTGCCCCACCAACACATGTCCTGCCCTTCTGACCCATGTGCTGGGGCTGCACCTGGGGCACCTGTCAAATATTCCAAAATAAAGGAGGAAAAGAGAAAAAGGCAAAACAGGAGACTTGCAAACACAACACTTTGACCAAAAGAGAGAAAAGACTGAATTAACCCCACAGCACAGAAACCCAAGCTGGTAAGAAGCAGGGCTGAAGCTCTGGCTGTTTCCCCTACTGGTTCTGTGAGCAGCCAAAACACCTCTTCAGCAGCACTGTCCCAATTAATGTGACTCACCTTTGCAAACCTCTTTAGTTTTGAGGGAAGAAAGACTGTGCCTGTACTCCAGAGCTGGGGCACACACCTGTAGCAGTGGAGATGAAGCAGATCCCTGCCTGGAAGCAGCAGGATATACAGTCTGCAAGGGCAGGGAGCTCACTGACTATAAATTCTGTTTTACCCCTACATTTTTTTGTTTTTAAAACTATTTTTCTAACAAATAGGCCCAGATTTACAACATAGGACTTTCAAAGAACAATTTAATTTCAACAAATCCATCACATGGTAGAGGCTGTACTTCCCCTCCAGCTTTTACACAGGCCTACTGAACACAGTGCTTTAACCAGTCAGTGCTGGGATAGGTCACTGCTCACAGCCGATGCCATTGACCACAGAACCAACCAGGGACCACTATCGGTGACTGGAAAGAACCCTGAATGCAAGAATTAATCTAGAGTATTGTTTCAGATGACATGACAGCAAGTTAGTTATAAGTAAATGAACATAAACATTAACATTATAACAACTGGATCCAGACACTGAATGCCTTCAAACATGCCCTGAATTCCAGGGAAACTGAAGGTATATCACAGCTGGGCATGGCACTGCAGCAGTGATGGATCATTTAGATGATCTTAGGCACTGGAAACCCAGGCCTAAAGCTGGTAACCTCTCAGATTTTTGTAAGAATTAAATAAGCATCACTGGGGATTACCTACTTCCCCCAAAGTCCCATACAAACCACTGTACGATTAGGCTTTCAGAGCTCATCTCCTATGCCAGCTTTTGTAGCTCAGCAAACTATCATATTGCAATAACATTTTTAAAACTTGCTTGTCATTAACAATTAATAAGAATACACAAACGCTTTCCTGGGCTTGTCATACGATCTTCACAGACTGATCTAGTGTGAACAGTTTATCTTTGGACTTCACCTTTGGACTTCACTCAACTGAAAGAGGGTTCTTCAAAGGTGACTGATTGCTGCCATCCTGCGGCAGGCACATGTATATCAGACTGACACCAGGGAGGAAAAAATCCTTTAAAGGAATCCTAATCCGGCTCTAACCCAAATGATATCCGGCTCCCAATTCCAGAACGCACATAAATACAAAGATCCTCCCGTTTCTGTTGGTAACTCTGCTGGTGTTCGCAATTGGAAAAGCCATCAGATCATCAGATGCCTCAAATAATGTGATTCCTCTGCTAAGACTGCATCCAAACACAACGCAATAGTGCTGTTTCTAACACTGAATCTGAAAGGAGGGTGGCGGGTATAAAAATAAATTAGTGGATGGCTAATGTCTTCTTTGAATTGGTCAGCTCTCTGAATATCATCAGCCCATAGAACTGTGCAGGACTGCATATCAACAGAAACAGATCACAACTTCCTTTCATAGCTTTGAAAAAACTGGGGCACTCTCCAAACATTTTCCTCATCAAGAAAATCCAATCACATTGCCGTCTTTGCTGAGTTTTCCACTCCATTGTATTCAGCCTAAGTTAGAACACGTTGTTTCCAAAAAACATGTACCTGAATTAATGAATTTACATGCAATGCTACAGAAAATTAAAACTAGTAATACATGAAGTTAACATGAAATGCAAACACAAATACTGGCTGGAAAATGAACAAAATTATGAGCTCTGTTTAAATTAGCAGTCAGTACAAAGACAGGCTTATATCCAAATTTTGCAGATTATAATGGAGAAAAAAACAAAACACAGCAACAAAATTCGGTAACTAGGTCTCCCAGTTCATAGAGTTTCTTCTGACATTTATTGTTAGGACTGGACACTGATCAGCTAATCCAGAGTATGACCATTGATCGATACATATAAACAAAAAGGCAAGAAGTCCTGAGTTAGGTTGTGATCAAAAGAACATGAGCAAGGGAACAAGACACCCCGTTTCACCAGCTTGGACAAAGCACTTAAAAATTTAAAGCGTTCCCTCTAAATCTTCAGTGATAAGAAACTCTCTGCAAGGAAGGTACTTCTCCATCATTAGATGTGCCTGAGAAAACTCTTCTGGCAGTCACTCCTACGTGCAAAATTGCAGACATATTGAAAAAAACTTAGTGTTACAACAGGGAGATTTCCTGTATGACAATCAGAGTTTCTTTTTAGGCTTAAAAGAAGCACAACACTCAAGTCACCTGACGTGATTCAAGACCCATTTTGTTTTGTGATTTAATTTTTTCTGGATGACAGAGTTTTTATGGTTTCTGGAGTGACTTATCCAGAGATAACTTGGAGCTTCACGAGAAGTTTAAAAATTGGGATACCTGAATCAGAAAATAGTTCCAAACCCACATGGATTCTGTTACTGTTACAAAACAGACCCATCGCCCAAAAGCAAGGTACACTTTGCAGAATGATGAGTCAATAGATTTAGGCTTGGGTGCATCTGAACTGAGAATGCTTCATCAGAGAGCTTTGCTACCAGGCCCTTCCCTACTGAATTGGTTAGATGCTGTTTTAGATGTAGCAAGGTCCTCATCTCCACTGCCCACTGCTGCCCCAACTGGAGATGCAGGCTTCCTACTGCACAGGCTCTGCACCATCTATAACTTCGGGAGTTGAAACCTGTATCTTAAATTGCCCCATTGGAAATGAGAAAGCAGCTGCTGTAAATGACACTGTGCAGGGATACACACTTGATTACCAACACTATTGCCAAGCACAGGGAGCGCAATTTATGGGCTCGCTGCAGCTTCCAAGTGACATACATGCAGAAAGGATACTAAGGTAATCCAGTCTGGAAGCAATAATGATGTGAACTGCTGCAATAACATCAGCACTCCAAGTTACAAGCTACAATTACCTGGCATCAACAGCAGATGTTCTTTATCACCAACTACCTACACCAGCCAAGAGTCCAGCTAAATCATTATCTTTCACCAGAAGGGAACTAACATTGTTTTCAAGTCTCTTTCCTTAGCAAAGAAAACGTAATTCTAGGATTCTTGACTACCTCAGACACATTGTCCAGACAAACCTGACTCCAAGATTAAGCTTATATCAAACTAAATAGCTGAAACCCAGAAACAGAGTTGAATTAAAAAAAATAAGGAAAACACGACCACAAAAAAAGCTATTAAAACAAGCAATACAAATAACCTAGCTTTAAAAATAAATTATTTTAAAAAGATTTTGCTGCCAAGACTTGTCATATTAAAAATTGAATAGATACTGATAAAAATGTATTTTTGCCAAATCTCTTCTAGGGTATTTATCAGTAGCTGCTCTTGGGTGGCCATTTGCAGCTATCACATGCCAAAACAAAAAAGAGTCATGATACCCATCTCCCTGAAAAATTGCAAGATTCAATAATGCATCTGGAAAACGGATACATAATAGAGAATATGAAGTACAGAGAAGTCAGCAGAAAAGATTTGTGTGTTTTTTTTTATTCTTGCAATCTATTTCTTAGGTACATATACAGGTGTGTATATATATAAATATATTTGCTACCTTTGGTAGCTGTTGTTTAATGCCAGCATTTTACATACAAGGTAAATAGGTACTATTTGTAACAAAACATTGTTTAGTCCAATACTCACACAGATGCTGACCTTGCTGAATTAGTTTCTGGTTTTTAGTGTTGGGTTTTCTTATTACTTATAGTATTTCGGAAATTCACTTAATCCAAGATTTGCTACAACTAATACTACAAACTTAGTTTTAATCTTTTTTTAAAAATCTTTTTTGTATAATTTTGTCACCTCAAAAGCAGATTAAAACATCTGTGAATAGATCTCATTTGGAGATGCGGCATGTTTCATTTTTTTAGAAAAAGGAAGCAAAGCAGGATCATTTCCTTTCCCAATTTCCAGGCATCAATAGTCAACATCAAGCATTTCTATAGAAAAAGCACACCATAATGAGTCCGTAACACATCAGCTAGAGAGATAAATAGCAGCTTTCATCTTGCAGAAACCACAAATTAAGTAGAATAAAGCAACAACAATGAAAAATTCCTCACATATGACACACTTATTCCTGAGCAGGCTAGAAAGGAACCACTGGTGGTCAAATGAGTGGAGAGGGAGGAGGAAAAAATTGCAAGCTGAGAACTTTATTGACTGAAAAAGGCACAAGAAACAAAAATATTGAGGCTTTAGAAAAAAAGAGAAAAGCATTCTGAGCACTACTTTCAAACTGAATTTGTGATGAAAATGAGTATTTGGTGACAATGATAAAATGAGTACTAAGTGACTGTCCCGGTTTGAGACTGGATAAAGCCAATTTTCTTAGTACTGATTTTTTTTTTTTTTTTCTTCAGTGAGTTCTTTTTAGCTAGCAGTGAGTTTTCCAGCTAGTGGACTGATAATGCTGGACTGCTTATATTACTGCTGAGATGCCAAGGTCACTTTGCTCTACTTGTTGAATCTGTGGCCTCAGATGCTATAGGTGCAGAAGAGTTGTATCTGCAATTCTCCCACAGGGAGGAGTGGACTAGACAGACAGCAAAATTTACCAGAGTATTCCATTCCATATATCTACGTAAGCCCAGTATAAGGTCAGGGAACATGCAAGTCAAGCCCCTTCCTGCTTCCTTCTCCCTTCTCCATGGCCAGTGTCCAGGGAGGACTCCATCTATCCATTGCTGTTGACCCCTCAGCTCGTGCATTCCTGACCCTTGTAACTCTCCCCTCAGCTCCTCTCTGATCTGCTGATATATCAAGCAGAGGGGTATTGGGCGTTTTAGAACTGCTCACAGCTCAGGAGATGCTGTGGGAGTTGCTAGGGGTGAGGAGAAGCAATAGCATTTTGCACAGTCCTGAACACGTATTTTCTTTTATCATTATTATTTAATTAAAGATGTCTAGTTTAATTTTCAATCTGGGAAGTCTCCCTCCTTTATTCTCTCTTTCCCTGCCAAGGTCACTTTGCTCTACTTGTTGAATCTGTGGCCTCAGATGCTATAGGTGCAGAAGAGTTGTATCTGCAATTCTCCCACAGGGAGGAGTGGACTAGACAGACAGCAAAATTTACCAGAGTATTCCATTCCATATATCTACGTAAGCCCAGTATAAGGTCAGGGAACATGCAAGTCAAGCCCCTTCCTGCTTCCTTCTCCCTTCTCCATGGCCAGTGTCCAGGGAGGACTCCATCTATCCATTGCTGTTGACCCCTCAGCTCGTGCATTCCTGACCCTTGTAACTCTCCCCTCAGCTCCTCTCTGATCTGCTGATATATCAAGCAGAGGGGTATTGGGCGTTTTAGAACTGCTCACAGCTCAGGAGATGCTGTGGGAGTTGCTAGGGGTGAGGAGAAGCAATAGCATTTTGCACAGTCCTGAACACGTATTTTCTTTTATCATTATTATTTAATTAAAGATGTCTAGTTTAATTTTCAATCTGGGAAGTCTCCCTCCTTTATTCTCTCTTTCCCTTTAATTGCCGATCCTGAGTCAAACCATGACAGTGACACAAGGTATTTAGGAGAAAATTTCTCCTCAACTAACAAGAAGACTGAAGACTTTAAAGATAGAATAAAAACTTTTGAAGAAAATAGATGCTTATCTCTTTAGAACCTTATATCCCAGTGCCTTTCACAGACAGTACACAAATCTGGGTGTATATTCAATAGGAATTCAATCTAGAAAACAGTTCCTTTATTTTTATTATTACCCATATTTCTATCTACTCTTTCAGACTGGCACAATTATCTGTGGCAAGTATTTAATGTTGAGATTATGGGGTATGTTTCTTTTACAGGATTTATAAAATACATTCTCATCTGTTTGAATGCAGACATATCATCACAGAAAAGACAGTACATACAATTTACAAGAGAGATTTGTAGTCAAATTTAGAGATACACAATGACCAATGTCTCAATATAATACTAAATGGAAACTCAGGTGCAAGTTTTTCAAACTGTACATGTATGTTTAAAAAGATAAAGGCTTTAAAAATGTTTACATATTGAAGCATTTTCTTTAAGATCAAACACATTAAAAACAGTAAAATTATCACAACAATATGGGAGAACATATAAGCCATGTGAACATTAGTAATTAAAATAAAAAACTAATACGAAATACTACATTGTGTTAACAAGGATAGGCAACACACCAATTACTTATGCCAAAACATCAAAGAATCCAGGTTTGTTCACTGTATTGACAATACTGTTGTTAAGTTCAAGCAAAGTTTCTGTTTAATGCGGACTTCCACCAACATTGTTCTGGAGTCCTTCCTGCAGAACTCACCTGAATCTTTTAGTCCAAGCCCAACTATGATCCTTCCTAGATCTTTGCTATAGGAACTAAGGATGCTATCAAATATGGATTCCTTAAAACTAGGCTTATTTTATTTACACTATTCAAAGTTTACTTCTCCTTCCAACAACAAAATGTGCAGGAGGATTTACTACATGCTATACAATGTAAAAATAGACTTTAAAAAGCCAGAACAATGTGAGTAAAACTGTACAATGTTTGTTCCCTGCTCTGGTTCATTGCACTATCAAGTTAAAACAGATGAGTTGTCACGCCCAGAAGACTTACTGTAGGATCAGAAAACCCACGCACATACAAGGGAAATAAATGCATAATGGTTTAGGTACAGTGCCAAATGAAAAAATACTGAGTTATATCCATGGAAAGCTTCTCATCACAGGAAGGAGCGTTGTTAATTCTGGAAGGCAGCCCTCTTCATGTAGGACACAGAACTGTAAAAGAACCAAAAACGCATCTTGATAAATATCAGTGAAGCCAATCCATATAAAAATGTATTGTGTATACTAAAATGCTTAAATGCTGAATTCTACCCTATCAGTAACATGGCAAAATCTATAAATCAACTGAAACTGGCAATTAAGATTATAATTCTCTTCTCAAAAAATAATTAAGTGACACAACCCACTATCTCTAACTAATATTACCCAGAAATGAGTTAACTAAAGGTCATGTCTTAAGGAGTGCTCTTTGAGGTGTTCTACTAGAAAACAGAACATTAAATAAAAGGTGTTGCATGCAGTTATATTTTAAAAATATGCACTATTTGAGATTCTGTAAGATACTAACTCTACTTTCTAACTCTGGTGTGTGTGCTTGTATCACACAGTGGGCAAATAAGACATGTCCTTCACGTGTTTCTCATTCCTGTTTCACATGTAAGACACAAACCTCAGAGCAATCCAGCTTTCAAACCAGTGCTAGCACAACACAAAAGCAAATAAAGAAGTCAGGTGTAACAATTAAACAAAAACTTTAAAGGCAAGAAAACAAATGTTTGTGTTATCTGAATTACTTGCATAATTTAAAAATAGAACAAGGCATAAATTCTTGCTTTAGTAAAACAAAAAGCTGTTCATTTTTTTAAGCCTTTAACTAGAAGCTTGAAAGATCAGGTATGAAACAGCAAAGCGAGCTGCAAGAGGGAAAATTGTTCTGCTTTTGTGACATCAGAAAGAACCCCTAGAATAGAACAATACTAGACAAATTTAATGCGTTTTACTCAGCAGTAATGTATAGTATATTATTTTTAGCACTCTATTTTTATGTCACAATTACTGCTCAAGGATAATTGGAAAAGAAAACAAAGCACAGCAATAAATACATCTTAGAACAGTTTACTGTAAGGATACATCTAATCTCAAAGGCATTTATTTCAGCTACAAATACATACTTACATATTATTACATATAATAGTTCTAAGAATGTCATCATTGTTAACATTTTTTTTAAGGGAAAAAAACACATTAATTTTGCAGAGGTAGAATGATTTGAGTATCATATTGTTACTAAGTTATATTAAAAAGTTATCCCCATACATGAAGATGAGTCTTCAAATTTTGTAAAAACTTGAGGTAAAAATGTGTCTAGATGTGATACCACACAACTTATCCTTACTATTTTGATTCTGCATGTATCCACAGGCTAACATTTCATAGATCTCATTTATTTGTTCCATAAATAGTTAAGAAACCCATGCTTTTAGTAGACTTCCTCAGATATTCCTCCTTATCCTGATAACAACAAAACTAGGTAATTCCCCTTCCCACCATGCCTTCCTCAGCTTCTATTTTAAATGCGTTATCAACTCCATCCCAGCAAGTCCTCCCTATAGTGTTCCTGATGTCCCCCAAAACTTATAGGAACTACTGCATTTATTGGTACGTGATTGCATAAAAGCTACCTGGTCAACTGGATGTTGGCTGTTAAAAGTCAATAGCCTTTAGCTCAATAAAACCAGTGGTTTCAGTCCTTCTCCTGCATAGATGCAGTTCCCTACAGCTTTTGTGAAACACAGTTGTTCCTGCAACCCTTCCTTCTGTCTTGTAGGCTTGATATCAGCAATTATTATTTGTGAGGCTGAAGAAAGAGAAAACATGACTGCACAGAGATATTTTCTTCATAAATCATCCTAAACTTGCATACCTGAAGGATTACAGATCCTACTACTTGTTCCATTATTGCACTTAGCAAATAAATCATAATAGAGAAAGTAATCAAAAGCTTCTGTAAAAAAACCTAAATTCAATGGATATCATTAATACGAACAAGCTTTTATCTAAGGATGTAGCACCTATCCTTGTCATGACACCTAAAACCAATGCAACCACAAGATACGTCAAAAAGCTGTGCTCCCTGCTTTACAGCCTAACTAGTGTACAAGAAGCTTTGCAGCTTACTTGTTTGTTTAGGTTTTTCAAAGAAAACAAATACAAAGTTTTGAAAGCATGTTGTATTTGTTAAAACCATTAAAAGGATCAGTAGAAAGTTGAGCACAAACAACATCTAAGCTGCTAGCTTCAGACCAAAAGTGTGATTTCTAACATCAAGGATTTCATAGTGTTGGCTTGATATTTCTCTCACTGTCAGCAAATGCATTCTCACCCACCTTCAAATCTCAGTTTCTGCGTCAAAGAATAATTGAATCCTTTAGCTTGAAAAGGACCTTTAAGATTATCAAGTCCAACCGTTAAGCCAGCACTGCCAAGTCCACTGCTAAACCATGTCCGTAAGTGCCACATCTACACATCTTTTAAATACCTCCAGGGATGGTTGTTCTACCACTTCCCTGGGTAGCCCATTCCAGTACTTGACAACCCTTTCAGTGAAGCAATTTTGCCAATATCCAATTTAAACCTTCCCTGGCTCAACTTGAGGCAGTTTGCTCTCATTCCATTACTTGTTACTTGGGAAAATAGACTGACACCTAATATCCCCAGTGATAAAAAAAGAGTAACAATATTAATACATTTAAAATATATTCAGAAAAATATAAGCACCATTGCAAATGCTTATCAATTTCATTTTACCATCTATTATAATTCTAAATCTATAAACTAGAATAATATCATACACTGGTGGGAGAAGAACTACAACATACTTGCAAAGCTAAGTCACTTTCATTATTAGTACCTTCAGGATGGAAATGTTCACTGAAAAGTAAAAAGAAACAAAACCCCACAAAAAGAGAAAAAACTCCCTTGAAAATAATTTAGGCTACGTCAAGAGTAACACGAACAAGAGAAGGCAAGTTACTGTATTGTACAAGACTACATGGAAAATGCACATAGTCTGGCTGTGGGATACTTACCTCTGAGGAGGTGCTCCTAGGGAATAGATCCAAGGTATAACTAACTGATCACTGGAAAGAGTGACTTAAGCATGAGGACAAAATTATGATATTTTTAACCTTTTGGGGGACACAAAGTAATGGTAGAAACTGGGAAAATAAGATTCTTTAAAGAACAAAGCACCAGAAATAATTAAATAATTTCAAAACTAATGATCCTAACCAGAAATGCAGATAGAGTATTCTTTTTACTAACACGAAATGCAGTGAGTTGCATTGGCCTTTTTCACTTCTTCATTGTATTGCATTTGCACATCCCATGCTCTGAGGATTTCTACATCCAGCATTTCAGAAGCATTAGCTGGTTATGAAAAAGGGCAAGAACGATCCATGGTACTATAGAAGAATTGCAGATCTGGTTGTAGAACTTTCCTTCAAGTTCTAGTCCCATGCTCCCAAGGCCGAACTGTCTTGCGAAAACAAGTTTATTCAATCATTATTAAATTAAGGTATCAATCATTAGACAACATACATCGAGGAGGTTCCTTGTATGTCTTTCTACATGATCCAAACTTAGTCTTTTACAAATGCCAGAATTACTTTTTTTTTGGCATTAAAGATATTCAAGATGATCACACTTCTACAAAACACCATGAAAATAAAATATAAACTTATTTCATCACCTTTTTGTTTAATAAGAACATCAGTGAATTTGGCAGGATTTCTTGTTAAATCAACACTTAACGGCTCAATCATATGGTTCCATTAACCCTTTCAGGTTCACAGCATTCTTCTTTATTTGTCCCATTACATTATACCAATAGTATGGCAATTGTTATAATCACGTTTTTCCCCTGATATTTTTTCTTCAGTTCTTGATTCTAAAAATTTCCACAATAAGCAACAATACTTGGAAAAGTTTATTACTAATTCTATGGACAGCCATAACACTCACATAAGATTAGCATGTTCTCATTTTTTAAATACCATCGAATAAAAATACAGTCTTCTAAAATAATCGTTAAGAACTTTTTTCTCTTCGCTGTGTAAAATGGAACACAGATCTAGAAAGAAGGTTTTATCTGTGCTGACAAATGCCACACTAACTGGATTTCCCATAAAGCAAACACATCCTACTGTCATATATAATTTACTGCCTGTTTTTTTTGTGAACAAATGGAAAAAATTACCCTCAAAGGACCAAGATGTTAGAAGAATTTCACAGAATTAAGTATCTTTGGTGATACAATTCATACATTTCAAAATGTCATTTCTTGATTAAAGTTTAATAAAAATAAATGGCATCCACTCAGTACAAGACAAAAGCTGGATCATAGAGTAAGCAAATGTAAAATGAATACAATTATCACTATAACAATATGAATGCTTATTATTTGGTTTAGAATTTGCTATACTCCTGTTTTTTCTGGAAAACAACTTCAAAACCCTAAATCCTCATAATAATTTTCACCTTGTCAAGACATTTTTAATATTTACAGTGAAATGAGAAGACTCTTTAAAAAGGAGTTCAATACTCTTATTTTGACATTTAGGGAGTAGGTTGGAATTCCAGGTACAAAATCGGAGCTGAAAGTTGCTACAAGTGATTGTTTAGATTAATCTCATCTCCCTTTGACATACTTTAAAAATAATTTTAGGTGGCTGGGAGTATTTTTTGTCATGCATTAAGCCTCACTGAGTCTTCAGGTCAGAAGTTTTAGAGGCAGAAAAAGAAGAAAAATATTAAAACTTCAGAAACAACTGGAAGACTATGCCTGTTTCACAGGACAGACCTGCATTATGATCTAACACTGTCAGGTGAGCTATAAATATTTAACATAATAAGAGTAAAATTCTGTGCTCACTAGCTTGTATGACTGCTTGCTGTCATGCAAACAGATGCACATAAAATCAAGAAGGGCTTAGTTCTGTTCAGTAATGAAATCATGGTATCTGAGGGGAAATCACCCTTTCCTTTCAGCATCAGTGATGTGAGGGAGGGATTACTTGGCATAATCCAATTGCTTGTGTTCTACAGTGTAGAAACAGCAGTGCTTGTATATGAAGACCTGTTTGATCCAACACATTTAATGTAAGAATAATGTTGTCAGAATTGTTGCATCTAGCTAGTGGAACATCCCTGGTAATTCTGAAGTCATGAGTATGCAGAGGCAGAAGTATTAGGGAACCTCAGTATTAAGCTTCCTAGATCAGCCTGTCATATGTTCAGCTAATCTGCTTCTATAAGCCTTCTGTGCAGATTTCTCCATTTTCCTAGGGAGCCAGCTTCTCAGCAACCTAGTAATTTGAAAGCTTTTCTGGATAGCTACATCTAAAAATAAGAGTAGACACTGTAAAGAGTACTAGTCATTCCAACCAGTTTCTACTACATGTATTATGATGAAAAGCAAACAACTTTAATTATTGACATGAGTTCATCCTCTTAAACTAGAGTTCAGTGCCATTACCATTAAAAAATCCTTGATCTTGAGCCTGAATAGCTCTCAGCTCATAAGCAAATACATCTGTCTAATATAAGAAAGATTTTCAGAAAGGGTTAGTAAACAATGGAGCAATCAAAGGAATCACTGAAAGGATCTCTGCATTCTTACTGTATGTGGTAGTTCTGCAACCCTACATGAAACTTTGAAACAAGCCACTTCGAACAAGAAGTCTGTCAGAGCTTCCAGAATATGGCATGGCTTGCTCTGCTTTCAGATTTTCTGAAGCAAAAGCACACTAAATTTAATCCACAACTTTAACCTGAGAGTATTTTCAAACCTTTGTGAGATCAGAGTGATCAGAAGTCTGCATAAGAAATACAAAAAACTTTAAAACTCATATGGAGGAAGTTAAGTGAAAAATGATTTGAAAAAACAGTGAGACTTGGAAAGCATCATACCAAAGGAAGAGAAAAACTTTGCAGCATACAAAAGTGAAGCAGAATATAAATACAATATAAATTTAAGTGGAAAATAAAAGGACCCATCAAACTTTTGTGCATCTGTTTGTTCTTATCTTTGGGGCTTGACACATATGCTAAGCTTTAAACCCTTAAGAAGACAGTACCTGGAAACAATCTGGAACAACTCTGTAAATCTATACAAGCAGTGATTTGCAAAGTATGACATTCTATTAATATAATCAGTGCAATTAAGACTGGAATATAAATGATTAGTACACAAACCCTTGAAATAAAATGTGAAGAAGGTATAACAAGTAAATGTAAAGGCAATAATTTCTCCAACCTGTCAGACAGTAACACTTAAAATGAAGCTACAAGCACTTTATCTAGCAAACCCATTATTACCAAGGTAGTTTGAATTCTGGTTCTGAAAAACCTGTACAACCAAAGTTTTCAACGACACGCATTTAACCCTGTAAGCCACACTACCTGCTCCTGCTGATGTCCTTCAGCTATTTGTATACACAACATATACTTTGCTACATTGTAATACCACAAACAAAATAAAGACATTTTATTTATGAACTATATGCTCAGAAACCTTGGACAAAATAGAAGATAATATAAATGAGAGCCATGTTTGATAGTAGGGCAACAAAATTAATGAATGCTCTAGGGCTACTTTCCAAAAACACCATGAATGTACATTAAGTTAATTCAGAATTAAAAAAAAATAATTAAAAAATCAATGCTAAGAGACATACTCACCCTTTAAAATATAGTCTGTTAACAAGCTTGGCACTTTCTCGCTATCCTCTTTCATGGCATGCAGGACTGAAGTATGAAAAAAAAATAATTCAGATATTTAATCATAAAGACAACACTCTCAAAAGAAGTATGATGATGCTGTTTCAACTACTCACAGGGATATTACTACAAGATTAGTAAGAGAGGTCTTAACTAGATTAAGAGAAGATACGAGACACACCTTCCACTTGTGTAATTCTCACTGAACTCTATTGTAGACAGATGCAAGAGACCCATTTTACATGGTTAACTTTTACAGTAAAATGTCATCAGTCATAGCAACAAAAAAGTATCTCTTTACTATAAAAAAAAATCTCAAAATATCACCACACTCAAAACTAAAACGTGCTAACAACCGATGGAGCGTTGGAAATCACAGATAAAAATGTCTGCTCCATTACTTAATTTATTTCTGTGATCTTCATCCAGAATCATGGAATGATGACACTTTTCTGGAGAAAAGCTGCTGTGAATGATTTGCTGAAAATGGTGGGCTTTTTCGCCTCAAATGGTGAACGTTAGCAACTGTAGCTTAGAAAGATCTTAAATACATGATTGAATTTGCCATTAATTTTTAATAAAGCCAAAACGTCATTTTTGTGAATTGTATCAAGTAAAAATTGTCCCTCCTCGTATATTTCTGGAAAAAGAAAAACATTTGGACTAGCTCAAGTTGACACAGAGAAGTTTTTCTGTTACTCCATATTTATAGCAACTCTTTATGAAGTGCTCTAGACTCAACAGAAAAAATCAAAAGTACAGAATTATACTGAATTGAAGCTCTGAATTCCTCATATGAAACCTTGAACTTGAAATAGAACAAGTGTTTAATCTCAATTTTTATCTTGAAGCAACACATTAGAGTTCATAACCACAGAATAATACACAACTTTGAAAGAAAAAACAACCAAACAACCCCAAACACCTGCTTTACTGCTTGCCTTAGCAACAGCATAGAGTGAGTCAGAAATCTGCAACTGAGTCATAGAATCAAGTTTCAACCAGCCCACAGAAGGCAATACTGTTAATACTCTTTACAGTGCATTTGTACAAGACATTTTGTTAATAAACCATCAAACACCACAAAACATTTTCAGGAGGTTTTAACCTCTCTCTGCTTAATATTGAATTTTTGGTAACACTTTCAAGTGAAATTTAAATGTGGTAAGACTAAAACTATGAAAAAAATCTAAAAAAATAAAATGAAAAATCCATTTGTCACAGAACAGGTAAGAATTACCAGCTAAGGGTGCCTACTCCAGAAAAGTAAAAGGAATTTAATACCTGCCTAAAACATTTAATTTACTCCAGAATCTTTACTATACCTCTTTTCTCTCTGAGAAACAATCAATGAGTTTTTTACCATCCCTCAGCCACCTGTGGAATCATAGACCTGTGCTGCTGGAAAGTACCTTAAGACGTAGTTAGATCCAAAGCCCTGCACCAATATCGAATCAAACGCACTGACATACTCTACCATCTATTTTTAAACTGTTCCTATAAACCTCAAATGAAGGAGATGATGCTGACTACCAGAGATGCTCTGCTGTATTTAGCCATCTTAATAATTTTCTTTTTAAAAAAGATAACCTATTTTTTCTTGCAAATGAGAATTAAAAAAAACAGATTACAAAGAATTAAAATATTTTGAGAATCTGGCGTAAAAAGTAAGGGTAATTCAAAGCACTAGTAAAACTCTGTTTGGTTAATACTTCATAATTGTTGAAATTCATTAACAAAAAAAAATCTTAAGAGAAAAAGCAGGCTATTAAAATCAAGTGCAATTATTATACAAGTACTCATGCATGTCTCACCATCCATTCCACTATTTGAAAGTCATTCCAATAACCTCAGTAAAGCACAGCAAGATTAAGCAAATATGTGTCTATCAGATACTATAAGGTAGTATTGACAAATTCCATGACATGCAGTATTTTCCATACAGCCCATCTGTTGAAATAATGTGAGAACATTTTGTTTCCTGTTACATGCAATTTTCTAGCCTTCAGGGTTTCAGAGAACAGCTAAAAAACAAACATACTATGAAAGCTCAGAAAATAAGTAAAAATTGGCCCAAATGCATGGTTAAAAAACATGCAACTTTATATACATGCTATAAGGGAAGGGGAAGAGATAGGAGTACGGATTCATTTGTTTTGAGCAACCACATTTGGAATACAAAGAGGAAAGGATCGGGGGATAACTTTATATGCTCACTTTTAGTTAATGTTTGAAGATCTTCAACAGATGGGGGTCCATTCTTCTTCTCATAAGGGATGACGGTTGTCAAGTACTGTCAATGAAAAACAGGGTTACTTGATAGTCCTTCCATGTGGTTTATGTTGCTTGTATTTTATTTTGCAAAAATTGTAGCAATTGAAATTGCTATAAAATGTATTTTTTTTTTAAAAAAAGCTTTTCAACAATTACACAAGAGATAAAGATTCTAACTTTTCTATCCCAAAGTTTTCATCACAGAAGCCAAATTCTTTCTTTTCAAATTATGTGACCACTTTACAAGTCATGGAGCTAAACACACTCACCAAGTATCTTAAAAAATTGAGCTATTTACAGTAAAAAGTTTCTCCATGAGGTTTCTTCCTTGGTGCCTATGCATACAAACAGTAAAATCTTTCCTCTCCTCTGTTCAGCAGTCAACCAGAAGTCCTTCATGCTTTAAAAGCACTTCTTGCAATCAAGTAAAAGCTGGTAAAACAACCTTTCCACTGCTTCCCCTCAAACAAAGCTATAAAGGCAGATGTACAACTTTCAACCTTGCTCTTAAAAAAAAACACAAATAAAAAACCAAGAAAAAATCATAGTCGTCTGTACAAAGAAAATTAGGCTGCCCTACAGTTAGGTGAAAATGATAACACTTTTGCCTTCTGACACCACACACTTGGAACCAAAAAGAACAATGCAAGCTTAAACATAAGAGCCCACCATTCATATTTTTATAGTTTTAATAGTTGAGTGTGCTAATGTATTGTTTCAAACCAACTCCACTTTTGTTCTATTTACTCTTAATTGAAATCATGTCAGCTTAAACAAATACAAAACATTTCTTAATCTTTCAGGATTTTCACACCTGCAGTGCAACCAAGATTTCTTTTTCAATTCTTGAAGCAATCCTGTTGCTCTTTGTTAAATGCAGCTTAGTTTGCAGCCTATACGAATGCATACTCTTCTTAAAGAGGTTAGAAGTTCAAAAGTATTGAAACTGCTGGAATCTTCCCTTATAAAAAGATCTGAAATCTCCTTCAACTCTTAAGAATTTAACATCTTTATTCTGGCTTAACAGCTACAATGCAGTACGCAATGCAACCCTCTATTTCATATTCAACTTGAGAGATATGTGGTTCTCCACTTAATAATCAGAAAACACATTATCTACAAGGTCTCCTTCTCTCCTAATAGGACTTCGGCAACAGTCAAGCATAACTCAGACTCTGGTGAAAAGGTTCACTTTGTAGCAGGAGATTTAGTGCTGCCAAACACATCTATAACCACTGCCATATTTAGAGTGGGGTCACACACCTCATACCAAACCATATCCTCTGCCTAAAAAGCCAAACAGACTCAGATCTGTTTCACTTAAGGGCCTACAAGAAAGCTGAGGAGGGACTTTTTACAAGAGTATGTAGCGATAGGACAGGGGGGAACGGTTTTAAACTGAAAGAGGGTAGATTTAGATTAGATATTAGGATTAAATTCTTTACTGTGAGGGTGGTGAGACACTGAAATGGGGAATGGGTTGCCCAGGGAGGCTGTGGACGTCCCCTCCCTGGAGGTGTTCAAGGCCAGGTTGGATGGGGCTTTGAGCAACCTGGTTTACTGGGAGGTGTCCTTGCCCATGCAGGGGTGTTAGAACTAGATGATCTTTAAGGTCCCTTCAAACCCAAACCATTCTATGATTCTATTGTACAGGATGTACTGACACCTCACCAAGACCTTATGCAAACACAGGGTGCCCTTCTCCCTACCTTTCTTTTTGTATTTTCTCACGTCTACTTAGCACAGCAGAGGAAAGTATGCAGCGCTTCTTAGGAAATGATCAGTTCTCAATTTCTTTTCCAGCAGATGCAACCAACATGTATCAAGAGATAAATACACTCTTACTAAAACTACTGGAATCAATAGCTAGAGACAAGGCTGTTGTATCTGCAAACGTCAGATGAAAGCAGGTCTACTAACTCTGAAATCAGATCTCAGGCTGTTATTTCTAGCCTTCAGAACTAAGTGGGATTCTACCTGTTGCCTAGACAGTAAATTACTAGGAGATGTTGCACTGGACTAAATACCAGTACTCCCTGTTATCCTCCTCCCAACTTCACCTTCCAATTTTCCTTGTTATTAACAATAGTTAAAATAAATAATTATTAATTTCCAGCAATTGCCTTATTTTTCTCATCAATACTTTCCTGCTGTAACAAGTCTTTATAATAGCACTTTTAAAACTCAATCCCTGAATTGCTGTGTGAAGCATAATGTATTATGGAAAGAAAATTACTAAAGTGTAGCTTGCTATATGCCCAAGTGTTAATTCTGTCTCTGAGATCTCTAAATTTTTGAAACAGATCTGACATCTGATAAGCAGCAATTACCATGGCAATTTATAATTACCCGTAAAAAGTGTCTGACACGCCTGAAAAGCAAAATGAAGATGACTATTCTGAAATTTCTCTGGAAATATGATCACAGGAAGTTACCAAGATTTAAACAGCTTTTATGCCTTTTTTTCCAACTGCATTATCAGATGGGAACAGGTAGTTTATAGTGAAAGCTTCTCTTTAAACATGAAAAATTTCAAGTAATTTTCACTGATGTCTCAGACACAGAAGATGTAACTGAATTTTAAGAAGGAAAGCACCAACTGTCAGGGTAATACTACCCAGAAAACAGTAAAGGTGGTAAATATAATTAAAATTAAAGACTGAAAATAGTTCTGAAATAATTATACAAGCTTGTCATAAACTTTACACTGTGACTTTATGTGTATGAACTTCTACCTTTCTCAGGTATACAAGAAATTGTTTGTTCTTGGATTTTTTTTTTGAGCACAGCTCCAGATTGGTAACTAATGTTTCCCTGCTAGCAGAAAGTATCTGAAGGTGAGTTGATAATGACAATACACCCTAAAAAAAGTTGGAAAAAACAATGATGACAGCAGGACTAAGCAACTGAGCATCCGATACATTTATTACTTTTCCGCTGGCTGCAATAAGATGACAGCAATATTTTAAAAACAGGGCAAGGGTTTGGTAATGTGTCAAAAACGAACAAGCAAAACCCAAACATAAAATAAATAAATGCCAAAGAAAAACAGATTTCCAGGATGAAATCAGAAAAGAGCAGGTATCTCTTATTCTATCTTTCTCCCTTATTTTTCATTTTAAGTTCTTATTTCCATGATTTGCTTTAGGATACAGGAAGAGGGAAAAACCAACCCTAACCCTGCTAACAAGGATTTAATATGAGCTAAATTAGGGGAAGAGAATGACTAACACAAAGTATAACATCAGTTAACTAACTAAAAAAATGACTGGAAGGGTTATCCAGTGGGTCTTATTGTTAATACATGACTTGTCTAGAAAGACTAGACTTGTCATGTCTAGAAAGTTAGGAGGTAGTCAAAGAAAAGGCATATCTGAATAGACATGCATATAAAAGCAGTGTTTTAACCAAAAGTTAAGAGGGGACTGGAATAACTAAATATGTTCACTTTATAAAAATGCATAATATTTAAAGTAACTAAAAATGCAGGCAAAACTGTAATTTATTATTAAGTGGTAAAGACAGCAAAAAACCCAAACCCCAAACAAACCCAAACAGCACAGCTACTAATTTACTGGTATTGAGATAATGTAGTGATTAAAAACTCCATCAGGTAAGCTCGATGCGTATGTTCAGGATTCTCAAAGCTGGGGTTCCATAGCTGGATCTGTGTGTTCATGAACTTTAATACATATACCTTGCTTGAGAAAGAATGTAAGTCTATGACTTCTAAC
>NW_009954497.1:845302-855158 GCF_000747805.2 Chaetura pelagica
AGAGTGTAAGTCTATGACTTCTAACCTCATAAAGAGTTGTTTTACCTACTGAACTCCTCTGCAGAATAGCCATCTTCCAGACAAAAAACCCCAGACATACTCGAAGCATGTGTTATGCCAAAAGAGAATTTTAGTCTGGGGGTGAGAAATAAGGATTATTTCAGTGCATCAAGACATCAAGTCCTGACTGTCTCGAGCTGTTCAGGAGAGAAAGAGACTATAGGTTAATCAGAGTATTGAGGCACGGAAAGAGTACAGGTTCCAACGTTTTAGTCCTATTTTTTCCATGTCTTAGCTATTTCCATCTTTGGCTATTGTCAATTCTCAAGATTTCAGCTCCTACCGAAAGTGCAGGCAAAGAATGAGGAAAAGAGGGAAGAGAGCCCAGCACCTGTTTCTCTCCACCCGAGTTTCCAAACGTGTGGCGGAAGCCATTCTGTATGACACTTGAGATCCCTTCCATGCTGAAGCGCTAATAGTGGAAACATAGCAGAAAGAAAAAGAGACAGAAGAGAGAGGTTCAGAAGACTATTAATCAGCGTTTATCAAGTATAAAAGACAAATGACAAAGACAAGCTCTAAGATGTATTTCAGCACATTTCTACTTTTTTCATTAACCCACTAAATCTTTGTAACTAAAAAGCAAACCTTATAATGGCAGTTAAGCAGTGTATCTACAGAAAAATTTAGTCAAATAAAACCTTCACTCAACAGAATCAGTAACTGAGACTTGCCTTTTAAGGCTCATAATTTCATTTTCAAATGTACATGGTAGTGTTTTGGATAGTTTAGTTAACAGTACTATCTCCTTTAAAATTAATGTTTAAGCAATATACTTTCAGAGACACTGCTGCTATCAGTTTTTCAGATGTTAAGCACCAACTAGAAATACTGTTCAGAGGTAGTAATTTTCAGCTATATTCCTTTAGAAAGATTTTATGCTTTCATGATTCCTTCACCACAACTGAAGCAACAATTAGCTATCAACTGTATTCCCCACTTTTTTGTGTGGAGTATGATAAAATATGCACAATACGTTAATAAAGCACCTACATTAATTTCAAGCTCTGTTATATGGAACCATGGAATCCAAGTAAAGAAAAACACATATAATCCAACCACAGGTTTGGGTTTTTTTGTTTGTTTTGTTTTTTCTTAACTTTGTAGTTCTTTTTGCTTGCTGGAGAAGACAAGTAAAAAAACAAAAATCAAAGTAATTTTTACATTTAGTGTGAGATAGTCAGCACTTGACAAGCATATGAAACCAAGAGACTGTAAAGGTCCTGATGCAGGGCAGTATAATGCACCTACCTCAGCACACTTATGTGAACATTTTTATTTATGGCAGGGGGAAATAAAATGTGCTGGAATACAGTATTCATTTTCTTTCTAAAGCACAGTCAAGTCAGTAAATAGACACAGATGTTACTAAAGCCAACTTAACTCTTTTAAGATATTTTGGTTAAAGGAACTGGTATCTTCAAGACCTGACTATTCTTAATTACTCCCCACTTTTCCCTTATGAGAGTGAGAAACATTTTAGAAGTCTAAGAAAGTGATTTACCTAAAGCCTGTATCAAGGACAAAGAACTGAAAACCCCACCTCTAAGCTTTGTATTTAAATGAAACTCCATTACAGTTTTAGTTAATAAAATTATTAATGTATACATTATTTATTAACAGAAACTCACTCTTCACAAAGTTACTTAACATACTTGAAAAGATTGAGCATATCTTTATGCAGATTCTCAGCACTTCCTTTAAAAAAAAACAAAACAAAAAGGAAAAAAAAAAAAAAAAGGTGTATTGAAGGAAGGAAGCTTGCACCTCTTTCTGGGAGAAAGGTCCAAAATCTCCACTTAGGAATGGTAAAAGCTATTTTCAAAGGAAACATAGATATGCAGCCTACAGTGTTATTTGGGAACTAGTTTGTTCAATTCCTCTCACAAAGCAATCTGACATATTTATATCTTGAAGCAACCAAATACGAAAATGTTGTATACTGGGACCATGTGGGAAGCATCAATCAAGTCTCTACAATTGAAACTAACTAGATAAGCTTATCAGTAATTTGACTCAAGTTCCAAAACCAAATAGTTATTTTTCCTTCTATTTAGAATGCCATTTTTTTCTTTTTCAAGAAGGAGAACCGTCAAGATATGTTAGAACTTTTCACAGTGCTCTTACAAAGGTATGACAATTTTGCACTGTTTTCCAGACATAAAACTTTCACAGAGTTCCATTAAAACTTAGCTAGGCCCACAAAAGGTGACTTTGAATTAGACGGACAAGACCAGAACTCTATTTAGGTTTTCTCAAAACCTACACTTTCTTGTAAGTTTAGAAACAGATTCTGGAGAATTAATGTTTCATTACAAATGCTTATTCCTTATATTTAAGAAACAAATCCAAAAAGCTTCTGATGTCAATCTAAAGCATTCCTTCTGGGACTTAGCCAGACTAATAATTGTACACACTCACTAAATTTCAGAGTGAGGCCAAACAGATAAATGAGTATGCCTACTGACAACAGAACACACAGCAGTACATTCAAATCTAGCATTTTTCACAAGAAAGGTATGCTAATTCCAAACAAATTCTGCAAACAAAATGAAATCCATTTGAGTATGAGAAAAGTAAAATGTTTTATGATCTTGTGAAAAAAAAAATAATCTCAATAAAAGTGCCTGAGCCTTGTCTGCAAATGAACACGTAGAAGCAGGTGTACAAGGTATCCTGTTACAATCTTGGACTACTACTTCCCATAGGGAAAAAACAAAAAATAATCTAAATCTAGAACGAGTTAGAAAAATTTTCTTACTGTTCCAGGCATATGACCTCTTTCTTGTTTGCCATTTTGAGGACTACCATTTTTCAGCTTCTTTTTCTTCTTTGCTGTTTCCTTGTGTTCTCTCTGCTTGTTTTGTACTTCAATGAGGACAGAAATGAAGCTGTTTTTCACCTCCTTCTCAAATTCCAACTCATCTCGCAGAGCCAACTGCTGTACCAGTTCCTCAGAATAATCCTTAATAGCAGTCTCAATTTCTTCTAGCAATTCATTTAGCTCAGCAACAGACAATCGTTTTACTCCTATAAACAGATCATGTAAAAAACAAATCTGTCAGGATTTTATGCATGAGAATACTTGTAGGAATTACAAGACAAAAGTACTCTGAACTTTTTTCAAAACAAAAAATTCACATCTAAAACTACATATTTAAACTATTATTCTGTAAAAAAAAATAAATCCTAAAGGAATAAATACATCACAAAAGCAACGACACTAGCAACAAGAAGACAGTTAAACTTTCTTCTTATTTCTAAGAAATGGAATATAATCTGCAAATACGAAGAGCATGTTATAGTTAAGGAAGCTGAAGTAAGCATTAAACTTGTAATACTGCCACCTTTGTTAACTACTATTTTTCATCTACACTCAATATTCAAAATAGAATATTTTCTGAACCAACAATCAACATCACGGTGTTTCTGTAATCCTTGGGTTTTTCATCTAGAGTAATAAAGATATTATACTCTTTGAGCTTTCAAAAGCTTTAGCTAATCTTCTTAAACACAGTGTACTGGCTTCAAGAAAGTGTCTAATTTTAAGAAATAGAAATTAATAAATTTTAATAAAAATTACTGACTTGTCATTTTACTTACAAAGGGATCTCATTCCAATTAATCAAGCTTCAGCATACTTGCTTTAATTTTATTTTTATTTTAAGTTACGAAAGCTGACAAACATAAGTTTTCTATTTATGTTCTAAACATAGTTTCTTATTTCAGGGCACTTGGAAAATATTTTTGAATGCAGATATTTCATAAGAAAGACTTGCTAAAAATCAAACACATGGCAAACTTACCCTTTAAACTGCTTGCAATAAGCGTAAGAGCAAAATACTAAGTATCACTTACTCTCTTCATAACTGTTGTTTGTACTGGATCTCTTCAGTGTCTGAATTTCCTGGGAAAGCATGGAGAGTCGATCTGACTGGGTGGGAGTTTCATCATCTTCTGGATCAGGTGATTCCTGCATCATTTCCTCTATTTCTTCAATCACCTTCAAAAAAGAAAACCCTTATGAACACCCTCATGCATGAAGAGAAACAGACTGCAATTTGAAGCAAAGCTGTTAAAAGCTTAAGGGTTTTTTACTTTCAGTTAATGAAGATGCTGCTGGATGACACTAATACCAAGACTGGATTGAGAGGAATCAACAAAATCATAGTGACATTTCCCCCCCATCTTGCTCTCTGAGAATAACCCCACCTTTTCACAGTAAACTGCTGATCTCATAACAAGCAGTGTCTTGAAACTACAGTTATTTCTACATGAAGGTACACATGGTTCTGCTCAAAGAAAACTGAAGAGTGAGCAGGAATATATTTTCCTAGTCCTTAGTTGAAAGAAAACAAAACAATAACAAAAATCAATTGCCTCCCCACCCCCAACCTCCATTTCACTGCACTTCTCTAAGCAAAAAAACCTACCACTTAAACTCTGAATATCCTGAAAATCTATAGTTCTTATGAGAAGTTTTATGAACTGATCAGTCATAACCTGAAGTTGATTTGCTTCCCTGCGTGTAAGATCTGAGCCAGACCAAAAGTAGAACAGGATTTCTGTTCATAGAGAGCTTGTTTTTCAGTATAGAAATGACCATATTTCTACAGGCCAAAATATTAACCGAGCAGCTGAAAAAAATAACACATCAACATTTGCAGGTTTAAAGGCTGCAGAGATTGCTGATATCTGCTTAACAGTAAAAAGGAGCTGAGGTAGTTCAGGTAATTCTGTCTCTCATTCTCTTAATAACCACGTTCCTCAGATTTTACAAGTAACCATTTAAGCAACAAGAAAAGACATTGTTGTGTTTGCTCACTAAAGCAAGATCTTAATGGACAGTCCTTAACCAGACTGAGAAGAGCAGTTTTCAAGATAATTTAGGTGAATCCACAGATTTGGAACAGAAGTCTTTAGACACCAAGTAATTTGAAAAAGAAGTCTCACTAACCACCAATCCATGTGAATGGCCATACAGTCATACTGGAAAACTACAAACTCTGCAATACCACCACCAGTCTGAAAATATTTTTGCTACTCCACATAGTCACATTCTGACTTATTCATGGCAAGGAATGTATAAAGATTTCGCAGATCTGAGACTATCAACCTCACCTGAAGCATTGGAATACTTTTGAAATCTGAATGATGCATTAATATACCACATATTAATATGACTATAATCAAAGACCAATCAAGAAGATTAGCTGTGGTGAACAGTAAGGAAGAGGAACAAAAAACATGTACAGATTAAAAGAAAATATTACACCAACAACACTGTCTTTGAGGGCATTTTACCTGCTCTGCTGTGAAGAGTGGTTCATCATTGATGCAGGAAACGATGATAGAATGCATATCCAATTGTTCTCTCAGCTCTTCATCATCTGACAGGTCAAGGTTCAAATTATCATTTACCTAGAAAGCGTGAAAATGAAAGTATGTACTTATATAAATATATACATACACACCTTTGTGTGTCTATGTACATATATGCACACATAAAAATATAGGTACATATATAAAAAATAAAAGGGGAACTAATGTTGAATTTTAAGAATGAAACAGATTCCTTGCCCCTAATAATAGAACGAGTCATTCTTGCTGTCAAATAACTGGAAACTGAAGTATCTTAACAACTGAAATAAAAACCACAATTGGAGGAAGTTAAAATAGTTGTATTTAAATACAAAAAACATATCAGGTATCTGCACAGAAGGCCGTCAATCCAATGTAGATATTTAAAGCTTAAATGAAGATGGATGTTTGTCAGTGTGGGGCGAAAACTTACCTATAAACTCTAATATTACAGGACACAAACCTGTTATTTTATGTGCTTTTATAGTTCTACTGTTTAAGGTAATAAAGACAGAAAAAAAAAAAGTTGTTAAAAAAAACCCAAACATGAACGTGATTATCATCCTGGATTAAAGCATATTGTTTAACATCTCAGAGTTTTTTCAAGAAGAAACAGAAATAGTACTATTCCCACACATATACCATTAAATTACACTCATCCTTCCAAACCAAAGACATATACATAGTAAAAGATTTAAGTCCTATCTTTGATCAGTCACATATATTTTTACTCTCACACAGTGATATATACTAGCTTATATACAAAGTTGCTTGTTTTTTCTACACTTTGTCCATTACTAGGTTCCAGCCAAACCAACCTAGAACAGCCGCCCAGTGCTCAACAGCTGCAACCCTCAACCTTTGACATTTTGAGCTTAATCATTTTAACTGATCTTCAGGGTAATTTACATGCATTATGACTAGCTGCATAAAGTCCTTGGTCTCACAGTACCAGTTTTCAATTTTTGTTGCAATTCCTTCAATTTTCCCAGTTTCTTCAGAAACTTAATACCCTTCAGATTTCTTTTGAAAATGCTACCAGTATCCCCACATAGTTAGACTACAGGGAAAAAACACTATTTGTACTTTTTCAACCACTAGAATTAAGTCAAATGTCCACTTTTTTCCAGAATCTGAACTCCAATAATGATGCAGTGCCAGGGCTCCACGAAGAGTATCTGTTCACCTACCACACAGATACATCCCAGTTTTGACATTCTTTAATGTCTGCAATCCTCATGTATTTTTCCATGTATATAGGATAATGAAAACAAACTGTGGGATAGTAAGCAAGGATTATCTAGAAGCAGTTTATGAGGTCAGCTCCCCCCCCTAACATCTGCAGAAACAACATTTATCAGAATATATATTCTGATAATTTAGATTAATAAACCGCTTAAAACAGCTCAAGCTACACCTGATGCCAAAAGGACCACCTGGTGTTCCACCCAGCCACACTCCATGACTGCTTCTGTGCTCACGCTCCTACCAGGGATGAATGACCTGTTTCAAAGTAATCTAACAAAAACATTATAAACAAGCAATTGTGCAATCCTGTTCCTTGGACTACTGTACAATACTGCAATCCAACTACTTTTACTGTCAGAGTCATATACAAGTGTTCACAGATCTGTGACGTGAAGCAACAAAGATTAGACCAATCAGCCTCATTCACCTTACATTTTTTTCCTAGTAAAACAGGAAGAGAAATACTTTAAGCACAAGTCCAACAGCATATGATTAGTTTCAAAGGCATTAAGAAAGCGTTGCTTAGCTGTTAGGATTCATTGTAAGTTAAAACAAGCTACTAGCTCGTCCATATGTGATGTCACATATCCAGAAATACTGCTGAAACACAGAGAAGTAGAAAAAGGCATGTGAAATGCTCCCAAACAGATGGTCTTTACACATCAAAAGGCATGCCAGGTGGACTGAAAGCTGAAAAAACTTTAGATATGTTTAATCCATAAACTGACTTCCCGTCTCCTGGCAGAATACCTAAAACTCTTTCTAATCAAGCAACACTCCTTTACATTTTTTAATGTAGTGCTTTCATAATCTCTCATAAAGAACTTAAAAAAAATAAAATATTTGAAACATTTTTTTTCTATTGTACTTTTTTTCATTATCAAGAAATTAATCATTTTTCATTTAGTCCATTTTTCAGTCACACAAGCAGGTCACAGCATAGGGGGGTTAAGTCTTTTCACTTTAAATGTAAGGATTTAATTACTCTAAAACCACTTTGAATATCTGAACAAACAACACTCTAATAAAACCTACAATAAACACAAGTTAAATTCAAGGGACAGCAATCAGACTCAAGTTGAGAAAGTGAGTTCCAAACTGCTATCTTCCCTTGCTGAATTCCAAAGTATTCTCTTTAGGAAAATAATCTTTGTTCCTGTCACAATAAGATAGCTATGGCTTATGTAACGGACAGCAGAAGTCAAAGCTTTAACTTATTCTCAGGTTACACACAGAGATAATTTTACAATATAACTCAACTTCACGATGTTTAAAAGATAAGCTACTTATTTCCCCAGAAGACCTGGGAGATGGGAATTGTTCCTAGCTTTTCTTCCTGAAGCGTTTTAATCCACTTCTAAGAAGATAAGAGGACAACTCTTTCTATAAACCTCTCTGAAGCTCTTCATTCCCTGCTCCCTCCCCAGACAACTATTCTACTTGTTAAATCAGAAAAACAAACCAAAACAAACTCTTGCACTTCAATGTCTCCTGGGTCACCTTTTCTGCAAAAGAAGCTGCTTTAGTCCCCCTCTGACTGCAGAATGTGATGGACTTAAAAAAAGCCCAAACTAGATTTTTAAATCAGAACACCCCTGCCTTTTTTCCTTCACTTACCCAGAAGAGTGTTCAACATGAAACAGACAGTACAAAGATTTTATGTGAAACACTTTCTCATTTTACTATTTTTTTCTACTATGCTCTGTCTGTAATGAACATCCATCTAAAATTATTCCAGTCCAAGACAATGCAAACATACATCAATGCTTTTGATTTTTAAAAGACTCTCATGTATCATACCAAGCACTAAGAACATTTTAAGCCATTTAATAACAATACTCTTTTGTACAAATGCAAATTGCTTAATTTCCCTGCTGAGTATAAAAGATCCAAACAGGGTATTTCTGCTGATCAGAACTTACCCCTTTTTCTGAAAGATTCAGTGTTGGCAAGTGCAAAGCTCTGGTGTGGGAAGACTTCCAGTCAACAGGCATTACGTTACCATAATTATCAGTCAAAGCATTCCAAATCCTGGGGAGAGGAATAAATTAACAAAAATGCAGGTCTTAAAACAAGCAGCAACTGATCAGCAATAAACATGTTTGTACTGATAATATAATTCTGACATCAACTATTTTTTTCTCCCTAAATATTCATGTACAAGTTATTGACAATATTTTATAATATTCTGAATTTAAGAGAAACCAGTTTTTGATCAACATAATTTATTCTGCTTTCTAAACCAACAATGTACACACAGCTGTGAAATAAAGCAAAAGGGCTAGCTTCATACTAATTATGTAACCACAAGCAAAAGTTTTTGGGGTGGATGAGTCCTTCCTTTAATTAAAATTGAGCTTATCGATAAATTCCTTTCCTAGTGCTGTAGCTGTTCTCCTTGCCTCTTGGATGTTTAAATCAGGAATTAGCAAAGGCTGAGCCTAATCTTTTTCTTTCTTTCCATTGAACACAGAAGAGTGAACATGCACAGGTTATACTAAAATTCTGCAAGGATTTCATTTTATCCAGAAGTACTCGTGCTGAGCTCAGTCCACCACACTCACCTTTTACCTTCTTAAAAGTCTACGGGGTACAAGCTCTCTGGCTGCACTAGAGGCTTCCAATGTGCAGCCCTACCCTGGTGCACCCGTTCAGAATCGGAAAGAGAGCGGCCCTGTCAGCAGCAGGGCTGCTGCCTCGGGTCAGCTAACAAACCCTGCGGCGTGGGTGGATGTTTGGGGTGGTTGCCTAGCTAGGCTCAGAGGAGGTCAGGGGAGTGGCTGGGCCAGACACAGCCTCACCACTGAACATGGCTCTGATTCATGGCCCTCTGTGCTTACCTCGCCGTTTATACCACAGATAGGAAGCCTTTTGCTAACAGTGTTACTCTTATCTTCTCCTAGAATAAGACATGCGATTTAGTTGCCGCAAAGTAACAAGCAAAACGGCACTGTTTTAATGAAGATAAGCTGACTGGGATTTGCTGTAAAATAACAAGCCTAAATACTTGTGAAATAACGTCAGAGCCAGGAAAGCAGCACAGATCCGAAAGGCGCTGTCGCTCAGGGGAAAAACAACGATCGCAGTTGCAACTAAGGTGACGCTCTCCATCTGCTGTCCGTGCCGTCCGTGTTTCACCCACAAACGGCGGGTGCTCCGCAAGGAGCCCAACGAGCACGACCCTCCG
>NW_009954497.1:856146-857329 GCF_000747805.2 Chaetura pelagica
GGGCGGTTCTCCAGGGTGGGGCAAGAGGCGGGATTTGTAATTTGTTTCATTTGTTTCATTGCCACTTCCCCACCCAGGGCTGCGTGGCTTCTCTGGCTGTCACTGCTCTCCGGATTCTGGCACCCAGCGAGTATAAAGCTTGGGTGTTGGAGGCGCCCGTCCTTTGCTGGCTGGATGTTGTGCCCCCAGGGGCAATAGCTAATGACGGGCTTGGCTTTATTTAGTAGTTTTTGAACCACTATAAACTTCTGATATCCCACGGTAGATGCTCCACTCAACTTCTTCAGTTTCTTCTGAGCCTGCTGTAAGTTTCTTTTCACCCTTGATATTTTCAAATAAGAGATGCCCTGCTAAGCATCCGTGTGCCATTGAGGTATTTGAAAGGCTTGAAGCCTATCTGACCAGGCCACAGCTTGTTCAAGCTGACACGTCCCAGCATACGTCCCAGTATGATTGTTTATGGGACTGGGAGTAGGGCAGAGGAGGGCGGGACTACTGAGCGTTCACACATGTGGAGGCACCATTGTTTTGTACAGCAGTGCAAGGATGTTTCTGTGCCATTCTAGTGAAAACGCAAAACGTTTGCAGGCAGAATTTGAAGATGCTCTTCTAGGAAGGTACCAGTCTTCCAAAGCCTTGGAAGCAAAAATGCTGAAACAGGTAACTAGCAAGGGAGGGGAAATTACTGGAAATTCAGGATATGTAAATGTAAAGGAATGCACAAAAATGCAGATCTGTCCTACTCAAGGTCAGGTATGAGCTTTACAGTGACCATTACTACTTGGGCAGTTTGGATCATAGCAGCTACTTCTGGAAGAGCCCCAACTCTGGTCAGTAGCAATCCAAACACTGCTGCTAGTTCCAATATGGAATTTTACAAATGCTTCTCATGCGAAAATTCTGTAGCGTAAACCCTAGAACTTTCTGTAACTACAAACTGTTCTTTACCCACAGTGTTTTCTGATCTTAGGTCAGCATGACAACATGAATTCCTAACTTGGGAAAAAAACCCCCTCACCGTAATACCAAGATATTAACCAGCGTCTCAAGGACTGACGTGTGGAAGTAATAAACACAAACATTGAAGAAAATCCGCAACAATAGGTTTAAAATTTTTTATTGTGCTGCCAAGAGCCAAATTACAAGAAACCGCCTTACAGTTAAAAAAGTAAACAAGCAATCT
>NW_009954497.1:857339-907129 GCF_000747805.2 Chaetura pelagica
AGTGCACTCCAAGTGCCACATATGCATCTATTTTTCAGAAAATTATATCTGCATTTCTCTTACAAGAGCACAACAGGAACCAAAGTAAAAGAGTGTAATGGATACAGCACATAGGATAAATCATATCTTTAAAATAATAATAATAAAATAATAATAATAAAAAACATTTTACACCATGTCCTATATCCTGCTAATATTTTCAGAATATGGCCTTGATTGTAAAACAAAAGCAAGCATTTACAATTTCTGGATAAAGACTGCTTACTCTTATGCAAGGAATGGATGTTTTGTCTTGACAAAATTCTTTGTAGTTACTGGACAGAAACGTCTCTGTTTCAATATCATCAGATTGAGTACAAAACACTGGGGAGACGACATTTTTTCTTATTGGTGGTTGGAAACTGAAGTTATATAAGCAGAAAAAATGTTGACCCTTAATGATACACCTATTTTTTTCTTTGATGCAAACAGCTAGAACACCTTTTTGATATTCTAAAAACAAAAAAAAAATTGTTAATCTTCAGATTAATAAATTAGGTCATTATAATAATAAATTAGTTTTTTTTTTTTTCAGTTTTAAAGTTCAGCAACCTCTGACCAAGTATTTACAACAATACTTGAGAGTTCCTTTACAAAAAATACATTTTCTTTTCACATTAAGCATACTGGGTATCTGTGTCTCTTATGACAAGCAATTGTAAAAGAAAAAAGGCAATGCACAAATGGGTAATTAGTATAAAAGTGCCAAGACCTGTTTGGAAAGTTACCATTGTATTATACAGTCAGAGTTATAAATGAGGCAAGCTACAACAAACTTCCAGCTTAATGTGGACAATATTCCAGTAGTTGTTTCAAACAATTGTTTGAAGGAAAAATAAAAAAAAAAAAAAAGGAAAGAAAGAAAAAAAAATAAAAAGAAAATCCAGGAGCTGATGGTGTTATTCTGTGGAGCTGATTAGTGCTGCATGTATATTGTCATCAGTGTCTCTAGCCAATGCATTCATTAAAAAGCCTTTTTAAGGCTAAGCAGGAAAAGAAAAATAAGAAACACCCTGAAATGTAGCAAGTAGCAAGAGCAACGCTTACTGCTATAATCGTGCACGTACTGTACACACGCAAACACAAGAGTGCACACACACACGCACACACACGCACACAAACACTTTCAAATCAAATCAAACTGTAGGTAGAATGAGATGCTCTTTTCTTGTCTTTCCTAAACTCACAAGCGATTAAGCATTGATACGGAATGCCTGTTTATCTGTTTCTGCTCTGGGTAAAATCACTCTCAGATAAAAATACATTCAACAAGAAAAAAAATAGAAAAAATATATACTGTATATATAGCATTTTATATCTACAGTATATATATGTATAGTGTATATACACATGCACGTATATATACATATGTATACCTACATGCATTTGTATATACATATATATACACAAACATACAAATACTTTTTGTTGTTTTTAGCATAATTATATTTACATAAATATTCCTATAATGCTAAAGTTTAAAGAAGCATGATCTCCTTTTTTTTCTGAGCTTCAAAAAAGGTGCTTGAGTAATATACAATTAAAATTAAGCAGCTTCCTAGCATGGAAGTAGTTTCTAAATCTGCATACCAGTAAATAAGAACATCAACAGGAAAAAAACAACAACCTTAAAACAGTCTCTTTTTTTACTCTCTTGTAAGCAAGAGCTTTGTCCAACAAAATATTTTTCCTTCTCCTGTATGAACAACCAGAGATTGCTATAAAATAACAAAACAAAACCACAACAGACAAAACAAACAAACAAAAGCCCCTGGAACTGCATGGTGTTCTTGACTTTTCCTTCCTTCCTTCAATACTGCTGTCCAAAGATCCAGTGCTCATATCAGGAATTAATTAGGCCTCAGTCATTTGCTAACTCTGCCAAAGTCTGGCTAATCTAGCCAATCAGCTTTGAAGAAAACAAAAATAAAAACAAAAAGCAGCACAAGGTATAATTTTATACATCCTTAATAAACCCACCCTTTATTTTTCTGCTATAACCTTTTCCTTGCTATTTCATTAACTACTGTAGCTTCTCATCATATAGAAAAATATTTGCAGCTACACCACACCTGTGATGTGACAAACTGTTCTAGGAGTGTATTACTGTAGCAACAGCTGGAAAAAATAATCAGACCTTTATGTATTTTTTTCACCTGGGGTTAGGCTTTGCTGCAACAGATGCAATTTCAGAGCAACAAGAGAAACCACTATCCTGCTGCTCGGCAGTATTTTTTATTCATTTTCTTCTCCAGCCAAGCCTGACCAGCTTCTTTTCTCTGAAGCTTCCTTTGACCTCTACTCCTAGCCCCTGATTCCCCCTCCCAAAAAACCTCTATAGCTATGTTACAAGCAAATACATCTTAACAAGTTTTAAAACTTTGGTTCTAAGAAAACACTTGGTCAGTTATCTCAAGGAAAAGTGGGAATGCTTTTTCTGGCACATTGCAGGAGTCAGAGCTCATCCCAGTAAGGTCTTAAGAGCTGTACATGTAGTCACAAATCCAATACAATCCACTAAGCAAGTGCACAATTCTAGTTTTATTTTAATAGCAGACTTAGTCTCTCTCTCTCTCTCTTTCTCTTTCTTTAATTCTCGGTAGGGGTGCAATTCTTCAAACTGTTTGATAGAAATTATCTGCCTGTAGGTTGTTCTGTTTCTGCATGCTGTAGAATCCACTGTATCTTGAATCTGGGTCTGCAATTCTTAGCATCCTCTGAGAACTGTCCACCTGGACCATGGTACCTTTCTTGCAGTCCACATATACCAGTTGATTGTTTAGGCAAGAAGGCTGTTAAAATAGAAGGAGAATACTGAATAAGTTAAAAAAGGTTTGTATTACACTCACAATTTAAAAAAACGTTTATGGTTCAAGTCCAGAAGCACAAAACAAAATCAAACCGGCCCTTATAGAGTCTGGACTTTTGCTAAACTTGTTAAAGGCCTAAGCCAGGCACAAAAACAGACCAACACCCTCTTCTGAATCACCATTTTTCATCTCTGAATGGAGCGCTCGTATTCCCATATCCAGTGCTACCTTTCCTCTGTTTGAGAATCCTTCAAATGAAAAGATTCTGCTGATGAGAGGAAGGTGAAACAATGCTGGGTGCACACTACCTTAAATGTTTCTGGGCCAAGCATAAAGCAGGACAGGCAGTAAGCATACACTATGGATAAATAAGAACTTGGTGACAATGCTCACGCTGTAAGCATGGCACATATCTTAAAAATTCCGGTTTCCACTGATGTAGCTTCTTTTTCCAAGACTTAAATCAGAAGGGTCTTTATTACTAAACATTTACAGTCAGTAACCCTTATCATAAAAAAGTTTTTTTACCCAGATATTTATTACAAAATGTTATTATAAGATGTTTTACATTTGGCTCTTCAAAAGCCTGTGCACTGGGTTTACAAAGAAGTCCTGAGGTTCACTGATGTTAACAGAGTCAGGGCTAAACATTAACAGTTCATGTCTAATTTTAAACATCTTTTGTATCATTTTTCTTTTGGTATTGATATGATTTAAGTACAGTTATTGACTTGTTCTTTATTGAATAACTGTACTATTTTGAACAGAAAGAACATAAGCTAAAACAGGCTTGCCAAAATTTGTTACTAAGATCCATCAGTCACCCAGCAAGTAACAGGATAAACTAGTAAGTGACACCTAGTAGAAGAAATGTTAAAAGAAAGCTACACTTATGACAAAGGCCCTCACAAGACATCTGAGTTTCAGTATATCTGTCCATGGTTTTGCACTGAATCTACATGTGGCTTAAAGTGAGCTTTCTTACCATATGGATGAAAAAAATGTTTCAGCAACAGAAGTGTTTGAGGAAAATTATGCTTCCTAAGTAAAAAGTATGTAGAATTATTGATTAGTTAGAAAACTGTGATTTTCATTTCAGTTTCAAACATTTTGTCACTTAGCAGACTTTCTGAGAGTTTAGGAGTGAATACATCAGAGTTTAAAATGAATTCTTAAGTGCATTCCTGAAGAAATTCAGAAACTAGTATCACGTCTTGAAAGACTGGAAGTGGAATAATATCGATTCTTCTTGTTTCCTATTTATTACAACTAAATTCAACTTTATGCTCTGACTATATTTGTAAACTATGTGGAAAAGGCATTTTTTTTTTTTTTAGAAAAAAAGCTTGCAGCAGTGACAGCAAGTATATGGAGACAATTTTTAAAGTTACTGTATTACTCTTCTAGATGGAACTGAAGAAAATATGGTCTCAAATTGTGTTTGAAGTATGTTTGATTAGAACTAGAAAATAGTAAGTGGGATAAATTGGAGAACTGAGGTAAATAGCACTGAATATGTAGTTAGGGCTTAGTCTGCTGATGGAACTATTACTCAAACAAAACAATACTCCTTTCACTGTTCATTTCCAAGCTACTTGCTTCTTCCTTTTTTTGGTAGTTGCATAATACTGAATACTCTCTTAAAATATTAATCCCAGAACACTATGATACTGTTATTAGAAACTCTGATAAACATACTAGTACATCCAGTACCTGATGTTGGACAAGAATTTTAAAGTGGATGAAAGTTAAGAAAGCAAAAATACTCTTACAAGTTTGACTGCTGATAAGAAAATTGCATATATTTACCTACACATATACAGAGTTGGGTATTTTTTACTTTTTTTTTTCTCCTTAGCTTGATTTGTATCTAGGCTCACAAGTCATTATTATATGGAGTAGGAACTGTTCTCATTTGATAGTGAAAAAAATAATTTAGGAGGCTAAATCAATACCAAGAGACTGACTGAGTGGTGTAAAATGGTGTAAGACATAAAGAGAAAATAATTTGAGAGTTTAGATGATGTGAACTCAATTGCATCCTACACAATGTTCTGGTTAATCTTACTTTCCAAAAGAGTGAAAACCTGGAAACATATAAACACGGCACCTTTGCTGGAGTTTTGTAGCAGGACACTGGAATCCACTGCTTCTTCTGATTGATGAGCAGAAGGACGATAATCAGTAACAGTGCTATCGTGATAGGAATTGCCACCAAGGCAATAGAGCTAACTGATGCATCTTCACTCGGGTGCGGTCCACCACCACTTCTGTATTCCCCCTGGAGATGATTCATGTCTGCAAGGCAAATGTGGGCATTTGGTAGTAATTATACATGGATGGGCCTTGACCATAAAGAAAAATGTAATTCTGAAAGTCCCAGTTGCAGATCTTGTTACTCACATGAATTTGGACCTTCTCTCTTGAAATGTCACCTTATTTATATGAATTAGAACAATGGAAAGCTAGTATCTTGTATAGTGATTGTTTTAGCTAGAAGGCCATCAAAAAGAGAGGAGATGAGATGGAATCTAAAGCACAACAACAGCAAGTCTGAAAGTAACCTCCTAGCTCAGTTGCATTTACATCATCTTTTCTGATCACAACCAAATTCCTACTTGTAAAAAAATCTGCTGGTGTTTCTATGCTTTGGAAAACCTGGAAGTCTTAGGATTAAAGTTCTTTAATTGTGTGGTAAGACAATTATGATGTGTATGCACTCTCATTTGTTGAGAACATATTACAGTACTTGCACCTGTGAAAACAGATTGCTGGTATTCTACTAGACTGTAGCAAGTTTTGCATGTAATTGCAAAGAATGGTAATTTTCAATGACATACACAATGTTCTCACATGGTTTGCAGTGCATCTTTATAAACCCCAGCCAGGATAGTTGCAAGCCAGCTACTAATGTCTGAGAAATTACAATCCTGTAATTATAGAAGTATAAGCTTATAATTTTAAAGCAGTTACATTTCATGCATCCTTTCTTCTAATCACCAAACAACAGTATGCTATGAGATCATCCTTGGATTGAAAAAAATATGTATGAGTTTAGGTAGGCCCTCAATCAGAAAAAGGTTAACAAAGACTGTGTCACAGAGTGTTTCCCCTACCCTGGAATAAAGACTTCAGCACAGTTTTAAACAAAAGATGGATTTGGATCCTTAAGACAACTACTCTGTCATTATACATGAAGTGCTGGGTTTTCTTTTTCTGTCTGGCATTTGTCTATGATCTCTGTTAAGATCTGGTATGTTTTCCTGTTTTTGTTTATAAATATAAGAATGTCCAATGGATAACATGAAGGTCTGTCAACTCCAGTGAACTGACAACAGCCTGCATTTTAGTTTTGGTAACAGAAGAGACACTGTAGAATTACTCCTCATTCATAATTTTATTGCAGTTCTTAATTTCATAGAACTCCATCATACCCATACAGATGTTCCTTCCAAGCTGAAAATGGAACAGTAATGAGATCAAATTGCATACCTATAATGTAATCAACTGAATCATCTTTACTCAAAGCAAAATGGATGTAAGAGCTCTTTACTGAAGAATATTCTCAGATAAACCACCTTTACACAGCATTACACAGAGGTTATGTGAATAGAACAAATAAATGCACTAAAACATGGGGAATAAACAGAGACCTAAGTTAGCTCAGTGTATATCAGATCTTACCTCTGTGAATGTGGATTATGTCATTTTCACTTGGTGTTGGCCAGTTTGGTACTGCTAGTTCCATGTCTGCTCGATGATTTGTCTTCTCAATGGGGATGTTAGTAGGTTCAGGTACATACATCTCTGTGAAATAAGACAAATGTCTTTCACAAATTACAGGCTGATTAACTTCCCAGTGCTGCTCTTAATTCAGGAAATACACTTGGCCATCCTGCAGTGCTTTGTCCTATGAATCCTTTCATTTGTTTAAGACCGTGACTAGTCTGGGATTTTTTTTAAAGAACCTGTTTCATACTGTATATGAGATACATGCCTGCTGCCATTATCATTATCCTAGTGTGAACAAGATTGTATAGTCCCATGGACTAGCTTGCTTTTGAATATACCATTTCCGGATAAACACTTTACTACAGCCTCTCTCCTTTGTAATACTAAACAACAAAAATTCCAAGGGAAGGCTCCATCTTCCCATCTGATTTGTAAACTGTCACTGCTGGTTTCTTTGCATTTTCGTTTTAATCCTGAAAGTAGAAGAATTGCAAGAAGGGGGTACTGCTGGATCTCTCCAGTTGTCCTGACAGAAGCAGGTACTGCCTGACAGAACAAGATGAGCGAACTCCTGCAGAAGCATATCAGGCCTAGGATTAAAAGCCAGTTGCAGTTCTTACATCCCTTGTGTCCATTGCTAAAATTCATATTACTTTTAAGTCAAGTTAAAACGGTAAGTGCAGCAATGTAATATTTGAAAAGTAAGGAAGAAACTTGAAAAATACAGAAGTCTTAATCACTGACAGAATCTGTAGAGATGTAAGAATATTAGTCTTTCTACTTCACTAGTATATTTTCATAACCTTGTGAAAGGACAGAGCAGGGGCAAGCAAGTAATTTTTGAGTTCACAGTTCTCAGAATAAGTAAAAAACATCTATATAATAGCACAATATGCCTATCTGTGAAGAATACTCATTTTCCTGATGTCTAAACATCTGTTACCATCTTGATACTGTTCAAACATGAACTGACATCCAAACACCAATTAAAAACCCTGATTATTGGTGCTGAAAAACCAGCACTACAGTAATCTGTGTTGTCTTATTGCATTACCTGGACACATGGGACAGCAGCTTCCTTCCACGTTGATGGGCTCAGCACAAGGAAGGGGTGGGCAGCTGACGGTGGAGCAGAGAGTCTGACCCTGCAGGCAGTAGCAGTGTGTGCAGCTGTCAATGTCCCAGCGTTCCTCATCTGCGTATGTTTTCCCGTTGAAGTGGCAGACCACTTTCTTTGGAACTGTATCCTCTGTTGAAGGAAAAGAGAGTGGTGTGATCATGCGGTAATGACCAATTACACACAAATATGATTTCCTCCCCAAACAGAAAAGTGAAACAGTAGCTACAAAGAAATCCCAGGTGTAACTAAACAACTCTCTACACATCTTCTAGAAAATCTGTTTTAAAAGTGTAATTTCTGCTTCTTTTTGAAGTAGATAACTAGCTTGGGCTGCTTCTCCTTTTCCTCATGCAAGGGGCTAGAGGCTAGATGATTTAGACAATAAATGATACCAGAAGTGCTGTGAAAATTAAGAAAAAGTTATTTTTTTGTTAATGTTTCGCTGACTCTCCCAAATCCTCCTCCTCTTTTAGTAAAGCCTCTTTAAGATAAAAACCAGGCTACCTGCATTTCTAATTACCAAAGTTCAAGAACAATCAACTCAGTCTGGAATACTTCAAGAAAACATTAGGCAGGATGCCAAGGAGAATGGAGCAACTCTCAGGTGACATAACTGGAAGTGCTTAGACTATTATGATAGAACAGATTTGAGGGGGCTCTGATCGTTCTCCGTAACTGCATCAATGGAAAAACCCAGAAAAGGGCAACAACCAATCTCGGTACCTTTTTTTCACTGTTAGTATTCTATAGGTCAGAAATTGGTGTAATGTTAACCCTCAAAAAATTCAGGTTCCAGAACACTTTTGCCAAATTTTTTGAGAGCTGTAAAACTAAGATGTTTTCAGATAGATTCTGACACAGTACCTAATAGGGACCTGGACTTGATGAAACAGTAAGATCTTGGGAGAACACTTAAAAAAAGCATTACAGTTTCCGCCTAATCATTCAATACACCATTTTTTAAAATACTGCATCCTATGCAGGCCTCTTAGGTGGTCTGCAGTTTACCTTCTGTTTCACTGAGAAGACAGTCGTGAATTGATTAGGGTGTTTTTTCCGCTGTAGCACTTCACAGATAATAAAAATAGAACTGCACAGCAGAACCTCCAAAAGCCAAGCAGCACCTCATCTTCATCTTGGCTTCTTGCTACCCTTTTTTCTTAGAGGCAGAAATTATTATAATGAAACCTGCTGAGGATGTGACTTTGCAGCTGAAGCATATACATGAGGTTACAGAATGGAATCGCAAAGTAACTCCTTAAGCTATCAGAGAAATACTGGTTTAAAGCCACACAGTTTACATGTATTACATTTATGTGAGAATTACCTCCCAAATATAAATAAATAGTCTTATTAAATAATTTGGCTATTAGTATAGCTTTTAATTAGTGACAACATGATAGACTGACATCATTTGGAATAACAACGTTAGCAGTCAGCAGACCAGTGCAACAGATATGGACAGTGAATCACATGCAAAAGGAGACCAACAAGAAGTACTATTGTGAAAATACTAATGGAGTTATCTGAAAAGTGCAGATGTTCCAGAGGGCCTTGGTATGGGTATCTTAGAAAAGCTCAGACTTAAGAAGGATGCCTACAGAGGGTGGAAGCTAGGGCAGGTACCCTGGGAGGATTACACAGAGGTTGTCGAGCAGCTCAGGGATCAGGTCAGGAGAGCCTTTGTGCTTATGGCAAACTCTCAAAAAGTCATCTGTAAACAAATAATCCAATTCAAAATACAATGAAAAAGTGATCACTAATCTCAAATTCTGCAATTTTAAAAATGCGTGGCAATTTTCACTATCTACAGCATCCAACATTTACTTCAACTCTAAATTCAAAAGCAGTGCATGGCCCTTAATTAAAATTCCCTTATTTTTACCTCAAATATACTGTTTTGCCTCTTCTATTACTATTTTTAATGAACTTGTTTCTTCCTGTATTTTAATTTAGACAACTTATTAATATTTCTCCAGTCTGTTAGATTTCATAATGCTTCAGCTTATCTTCTGCAGTCTTAATATTTTCCTCATATTATATACATCTTTACATAACGTATTTATTACCTGGCAGATCTTCCTTTAAAGAAAACATTTTTTGTGTAATGTTTTCAACTAGAAAGGTGTATTCCCAAGTTTTCAGGAGGATGTCCTCTCTAGTTTATAGACAAATTACATATATATCTTTGTGCACTTCTACCTAAAAATGACAAATCATGATACTTAAAGCTGCCTATGCAGATTTCACTCTTCAGTTCTGCTGAAGGCACAAACTGCATCTCCCCAAAACAGAGAAAATGTATTTCAATTTGGAAATAAAACTTCTTTGTAGTTCCCAAGAAGGCAACAGCAACTTATCAACTGTTTTTATTTGCTTACCAATACAGTAAGGACAACATTGTCCCTTTCTCAAAACAGGTCTCTCACAGGATACTGGTGGGCAAGACTCAGAGTAGCATCTAATCACACCATCCATGCAAATGCAACTGGTGCAGACATTGGGTTTCCAGGACTCAGCTGTCAGAAAAATATCTCCTTCATCATTTTTGCAATAACTGGGCATGCTCTCATTGCTTGATGATGAGGGTTGAGGAAGCTCATCTGTAAATATAAACAGATAAAGTAATTTAACTAACAGTAGCCAACTTCTCTTGTATTTCCTCAACAGAGGGTTCACTCTCGAAGAACGCAATGGAATTTTAACACATGGGCTAACCACTTCAGAAGAATTAGTAGGCCAGAACCTTATGCCTATTCAGTCCTTACATATGATAAGGATCTAATGATGTGCTCTAGAATAAAGTTTGTGTAGACCTTTACTGAGCTTATTTCCCACACCAAAAAAAAAAGAGGAAAAAAGGGCAGCAAAGTGAAAAATAATCACCATCAGAAGCAGCCTCTCAGAAACCCACTCTGAATGCTCTGAAATGAATGGTATCTAGAAATTAACCTCAAATTAGAGAGATTTAATTTTAAATCTAAAACTTGAATCCCAGCTTCTGCCATGTCTGTTCAAATCTTTGAATAATGCAAAATGAAAAGCTATTATGCTGCTGTTGCCTTCACTGCTGGACTTATATGAGCTAATTATAAGCTGTTGGGAAACAAATGGAACTTGATAGGGTTTCAGTCTGACTCCAGTGGATCTGCTTTAATTCTCTTGCCTGCACATGAGGGAGACATATTTCTACAATGAAGCTGTATCTTAAAAGACATTATGGATCAAGAAATACGACTATATGTGCAGAAAACATATAAGAAGAGAAAGAGAAAGATTCATAGGGGGACTCAGATCAGGTTTTCAGTCTGTGTAAATTACGAGAGTAAGCTCCTCATACAGCCTCTGGGGAAAATAAGCTTCTCCAAACAGTATTTTGAAGTTAGGAAAAATGAATGTTCACTGCTACTAATAATGAGAAAAATGGAAGTCAGGAGAACTAGCTAACTTTTTCACTGAAAAGATTTTGTCAGAAAAAAAACCACACCCAAACCCCAGCAAACACCCTATAGAAGAGATGGCAAACCCTAAAATTTTTCTTTTTGTAAAGTAAAATTTTTGGATTTTGTTTTTAATAAGATATATTTTCTTGGTGAGTTTACATACAATTCACAGGTTTGGAATAAATTTCCACTGCAATAATCTCCCCTATTTCCTACGTAAAATAGTAATTCATGTTCATTTATAATTGCACCTCTTTCCTCTGAGAAAAGCAAATCTCATTACCTTCTTCATACTGTGAGGCAATCCAGGAAGAGTCTGGCACCCCTGCTAGGGTGGAATGTTTTGATATTACTCAGTTGACTTCAAGCGACTCTCAAATCATACCAGGTGAAGGTAAAAGCAAACAGACACCAAATCCCAAATAGACAAGATAGTAGTAAAAAGGTTCATAGAAGCCAAGGCATGCAGAAAGGAAAAGAAATGAGCCCGTACCTGCCTAGCACTTTGACTACATTCAAAGTTTCTCTAATCCTGCATGTTTCCATAAATGGACCAGTGCATACTTCATAAACCTTCCAACGGTGGTTTGAAAGAAGACTGGTTCTCATGCAACCCCTACATTATTAGATTGCCTTCACAGAAGATTTTAAACTTTAGGGCCACAACTCCCCTTACATATAAGACATCTCTTGCACACGGTCAAGTTTTGCAGTTGAAGTAGAGGCTGATAGGTGGGCACTCCCAGCTGCTCAAGAACAAAGGCACCACAACTGGATGTGCACATACTGAAACATTCAATATTCACACCATATGTTCTCCAATCAAGAAAGGACTCTGATGAAAGCTGATTGTCAATATATACCTGGGCACTGCGGACAGCAGGAGTCTTGAGTGCGGGTGGGATTTTGACAAAGAAGGGGTGGACAGACTTCAGTCTCACAAAGGACACGTCCGCTGTGGCATGTGCATTGTGTGCAAGAATCAATATTCCATGTCTCTCCTTCTACAAAGTATTCCCCTCCAGGAGCATGACAGATAGATGGACTGGTAAGCTCTGGCTTCTGCACAATTATTTCATCTGGGAAAAACAGAATTAGAAGAAGGCAAAAGAAACTGTGACTCTAATGTTTAACAAAAGTACCCAAGATTAATAGTTTCTGTTATTACTGAAAATTTTAGGAATTACAAAACCAGCTATAAGTATATTCTTAATGAAGCTCTTTTGACTTCGTCACTTCTGACTTTGTCACCTCTATCTCATGGAAAATGGGAAAAATAGAAACAAGGAACAGTTCAAAAATCAGTCTGAATAAATACTAGTTAATATAAATCACAGATAACCTCAAGCATTCTTGGAATTTCAGAAAAAAAATCAAACTCTGATATAGGAATTCCAAGAGACAACTTATCTTTCTGAAAAATTATACTGACCTAACAGTTTCTTAACTGCTAAATATTAGCATCAGTGTAAGTCCTGAAAAGATTAATAAATAAGCTTCTCATTTGGCATTAAGGATGCCTAGATTCAACAGTCTGCCATTCAGTTTCCTGGGTGATATGTGTCTGTATCTTCTGGTACCAGATTAAAAAAAAAAACCAAACCCCTAGAAACATAAATGCACTTAGCATTGGTGGAAGTGCTTAATCAGTTTTTTTTCCATTAATAAATAAATGAATACATTGTCTGCAGTTGTTGATGTAAAAAATGGACCATAGGAGATGCCTCAGTGTGTAGACTCATAGTTCCAGTGATTATATCTCACCGAATGAGTGAGAGTGTCCTTTCCAAACAATTAATAACATTACCTCTACAGCCCTGGCTAAAAGAGTCACCCAGTCTCTAATCCAGGCAGTTTAGAGAACAGATCTGACCTCCTTCGAGTTAAGAAAGGAATGGAAACTCTTTCCCTTGTTCAGCATGAGAGTCCTCCAGTCACTAGGGTATTAAAAAAATAGGGGACTCCCTTTACCTCTTGGTGTTTTTTAAAAAAACAAACCCGTCTGTGCTTTTAAAGTGTTTAAGCACTTAGCATCAAGAAAAAGGTTATGCCATGAATTGCATTTTCATAGCTTGCTTAAAATGTTTTGAAACCCACCCTAACATAAGGGGCAATAAAGGCACTAACAGTTTCCAGTTTACCATGCTGGTTGTTTTGGGCCTGGACTGAGTGCACCAGCTTTTTTCATGCGCTGTGTATAGGAATCGAGATGCCTCACACAGCATGTTTTTATTCAATTAGAGAAGCCACGTGTTTAAAAGCTACCTGCTGCAAACCAAGCTTCAGGATTTGTAAGTGAAGTCCTTCAGCCTGAATTCAACTCATCTAACATTACAGAGCTAAGTTAGGTACTGATATTAAGAACTGCACTGCTTCAAGTTTCCTGTGCTAGAAATGGAGGGGAAGACAAGGTGACTTCCAGGTAACCACTCTACATCTCTAAACCACTTTCTGAAGCTCCCACCCTCCTACTTAATTAAAAAGATACCTAATGTAAACTTCATCCTAATTCAAATTTCTTGGTTAAGGACAGAAAAATTGAAAGGAAAGCATCTTCTCTAGTCACTTAGGCAGGCCAAGGCTCACAGAAGTGCATGTGCTTCTCTCCGCATTTGTAGCACTGCTGTACTTGTCTGGAGAATGGTGTTTTGTGCCCTTTGCTCTATGACACTGCCATGTAGAAGACACACCACTCCTTTATTTGTTTTCATTTCTGGAAAATCATTGGTAGGACTCAAGGAATACAACTCTGACCTATCTTGGTCTATTCACAAAGTACTCCTGCATTTCTTCTTTCAGGGAATTACTTTATCTTTCACTGATTCTGTTATGCTGTGCTCTTCCTAATGCTTATATTTATGCACCACATATGTCATTTAGTAGCATTTACCTGATGTGAGATAGCTGGTCTGCTGTCACTTGTCACTATATTTTTATTTCAGCTGGAACAATATATTGTGTTTTATACAATGGCACCCTAACTCACCATGACAAAGGCAATACTAATGATTTTCCTGAAATTTTATGAGTTATCTCCTGTGCATTTAGTTCTCCACCAAGTCACATGCCTCTTTTATTACAGCTCATATACTGCTCATAATCAGAAAAGCATACCCAGGCAGTACTGCTGTACACATTGTATTGCTTACTGCTCCCTTAGTAGCATTGATATTGATATCCCCCTGCAACTAAATTGCTGCAAACAGACAACTACTATATTCCCGAAGGAGCAACTAGCCAAGCAAATACACATTTCTGGGGTATAGTGTGCTTCTGTAGAACACCAGTGGTTAATGGCTTTCTCAGTCTTTCAGGAAACCTGGAGCATTTTACAAGCATTGCAACAATCCACTTAAACCTCTTAATATATAGGAGCATGGTTAAAATGCATGTTGTAGCAGTCAGCGTAGATCTTGCTTTGTTGAAAACTAATATGGAATTGCATGTAACAATTTTTTTTTTCAGTCTAAAAAATGATCTCTGAGAACTGCCATTTCCCTATTGATAGGTGAACAGTACAATTCAAAACTCAGTACATCAGGATTGCTAATTATTTAAAAATTCTTATGCCAGACACATTCGTGTGATGTGCTTACATTTTCACAATTTTAAAATGCATTCCTGTCTACTGAAATCCAGGATATTTATTTAACAACATCAGCTGGGAATCAATACCTTGCAAAATAAAATCAGAAGTACCTTTTTAACAAATCTAAAACCTTAGTGGAGGAAACAAAACCACATTGGGACTAATTTGGCCATATTAATTAATACACTTACTTATGCAATCACTTAAAAAAAATGATGTGCCTTCCCTAACATTGTAAGAGTTTAAACCATGCATGACTTTGCTAACACAGAAACTACATGACTACTACCTTGAAAGCAGGAAAGTTGTCAGACAGAGAAACCTGTTGTGTCTCAAAGGAAAGGACACTACTGAATAAGCAATCTCTTTTATACAAGAGACCAACATTTCTGGTTCTCAGAATCAAACACTGATCTCACATAGAGGAAAGCATGTTACCTGGACATGATGGGCAACACTGCCCTGGATATATGGTGGGGTTGCCGCAATTGGGAACGGGGCAGGTGATCAAGGCACACATTTCCCGTCCATTGTGACAGTAACACTCTCTGCAGCCGTCGTGCCAGCTCTCCTCATTCTCATGCCGGCGCCCATCCATTGACAGGCAAGAGCCTGTTTTAACGGGAGGCATAAGAGAAGCAGTTGCCTCTGCACAAAATCAAGGGAAAATGAAGTATCCTGATAAGCCTGTGTTACTTAGGAAAAAGAGCACACCGACTTCCTACCGGCATTGCATTTATTTTTAAGGTACATAAAAAATCAAGTGATTAATAATTCTATCATTTGAGCTTAGAAATAAAGTAACAACACACACAAAATGATTAAAAGGTATAGAGAAGGGGATGGTACGATGTAGCAGAATGTATTTCCTTGGAAAATATCATAACTTCTTTCTGTTGCACCAACACTGTTTTCAATCATACACAAATGCAGCACCGGGAAAATATTATAAGAAAAAAAAGAAACAGAAGGGACAGAAATAGTAGAATGCATGACACATATTTAAAATTAAGTATTTACAGTGTATTAGACTACCTATAATATGACTATCTGGTGGCAAGTAGAATATAAAAGCTTTTAAAAGAGGTAAGGATGGTCTTATATCATGAACAACAACAAAGTACAAGTAAGTTCTAGGAGGGTCATGCTAGATACTGGAAATATTTTGTAAAACACTTACCTAGGTTAAATTGTTTGTTTACATTACTATAATAAATGAGATGTTTGGAGGATAACTGCTCTGACAATTTTATCCCTCATTCCTAGCTTTTACTGAGATCAGAATACAGTAGCCTGGACCACTGCTTTACTTCCACTCAGCCAGAACATGCAATTGGTCTAGGAAGGATAAAGTCTCCTTTGTATCTTAAGGGGTATTTAAGTGTTGCAGGATTCAGTCTCAATATATTCTTTGTTAATCAGCATCATGAATTTAGAGCCCAACACTCCCTTATCACATCACTATGATGATGAAGGATTTAGGATCAGTTTGCCAGTGAACTGACTTGTTTTCAGTGGTATGTCAACCATGACACTTATATATATATAGGCTTACTTGTATTAAGTGGCTTATTTAATTTTCTGTTTAAAAAAAGATGCAGTATGAAAAGTAGTAATGTTTACATGTCATTTTAGTAATAGTTTGTTTTAGTTTGCTTTTATTTTACTAACTTGCTTCTTCAGCTATGGTGATCAAAGGTGGTGTAAGAACCAGAAGCAGATAGTACAAAGTTTGATGCATGTTATTGGAATAATAACCCAGTACACAGAAATTACATTAGTATATAATTTTGTGAATTGAAAAGCCATGGCATAAGGCTAAATTACTTCTTAAAAGACTTCATCCTATTCCATGAACAGAAATACTATGAAAAGAAATTTACATTCAGTTACTATGCTTTTATGCTTCAGTATCAGATGATATATTAATTCCTGCTTGAATTAATATCACTGGAATGCTGTCCTACATTAAAATTATTACTGATACAGCAAAGTCTTAGATAGCAATACCTTTCCCCCTCCTTAATAAAGTATATGATGTAACCAGACTTTTTTTTCCTGAAATATTCTGAAGAATGCTCCAAAAGTTGAAGAAATAAACCAAGCATATAGGCAAGTAATCAAAAGTAACTTCAGAAACTGAGATTGTTTTCAGTTTTTAATTAAAATTAATACAAAAGATAATACTTAAATAAGAAGCCAAATGCCCAAATACACAGTGGGAATAACTGGATAACTAGAGGGATGGTTGAAATGATTTGGGATTACAGGAGCTCACAAATAACACTGAGGTAGTAATATGATGCCACTGCACTGAACTCAAGTTCAGTCTAAGTAGTATAGAAGCACTGCCAATTTAAATGCAGGAGTCCTATCTCTAATAGTCAGGAGCTTCTGCAACTGCTTATGCACAATATCCATTTTTTGAACTGTGATAAGAAACCAAAATAACTGGATTTGATTTAGAAAATAAGCCTCCAAAAACATTTAGGGGACTCCAGTTGCAACCCCTTAAATATCGCAAGAATTCTAAAGGAAATTGTGCTTAGCTCTTCCAAATGTCTGCTGAACTTACTACAAGAAGTAACTGGTTCAATTTGTAGAATGGGAGATAGAAATATTAGAAAATGTATTTAAAATGTTGTACAGGTAGCCACCAGGAAACATGCAGAGTTTGCAGAGTTTGTTTGTTTGTTCTTCTTCTTGTGAGAGTGGAGATACTTAATAAATTAAATCTTAGATCAACATCTGTCAAGGATTATCCAGATACGCTCTGTTGTTAAACAAGGGCAGAGAAACGAACTCTCAGTTTTCCAGAGGACTACCCCAGCCCTGTACTTCTATGGTTCTACTTCTGTTAATCCTAGCATAAGCTATTTCTGTCAGAAGCGATTTAGAAAGTAGGGCTAATTCACAAGCAGGGGATTTACTCATCCCTTCTTCTTACTTAGGGAGTTTGGGTCAAAATTTGACCAAGGACTCAGTTGTCTACCATGTATGATGTAATGTGGAGAAAACATAATGTTCGCTCCTGATTTATACAATTGCATTTTTGCCTTCCACTACAGGAAAGTGACTACAGGAACTCATACACTTTCTTCCAGTCTTGTGTTCCCATAACTTATCTTGTTATATTTTATCAGTTTTTAAAATGCAAAAAAGCTAGCTGCTAAAAATGTTAGGAAGATGGGAAAACACTAAAACTTAAGTGCCTACAGCTTGAAATCAGTATACACAAGTAAGAATCAAACAAAATAAGCATCAAAGAGCAGTTAGGATCAGAGAGAGCCTAAGCACAAATGAAGTTATTAAATGCAACACATGGAGATGAGCAGAGATGAAGGAAGTCTGATACCAAGACTAACACAAAACAGAAACTGAAAATATCTTTTAAAAGAGACATGCTAAAAGCAGCATAGAACTAAAACAGACAACTAATGAACATTTCATCTCAATCTCCACCTTGAACTTGGTGGTTACAAATTTGGAATGTGACACATGTGAAATCTTTAGCTTAAGAATAGCCAGCCCCTTCTCCTGAGTAAGTGCTCTCTCTACTCTTGGTTCCTTGAGACTGCCTGAAAAGCATACAAGAAACAGAACTGTAATTTTAATGACAGGGAACCAATTTTTTTGACTCTGTAATGGGACATTAAAGTGGAGCCGAGGCTTTCTGCTGAAGCCAAGATGAACACAGATAATAACAAACATCTGGAAAACAAAAAACTCCTTGGAAAAAAGTTGAACTGACTCTTCCACCATTTACTATCTTTAAGCTCTTATATATTCTGTGCAGTATTCCTTGCTTAGGAAACAACCTGTAATTAGAGGTGGTAATGCACTGGAACGTACCTCTGCACTTGCAGATAACGCAGCCATGCTTGTTCTGCTGGAAGCCCATCGGACAGATTTTACCACAAGGCAGTTCTGGGCATTTCTTACAGCGACAGATTTCACAGCCATGCTTGTTCTTCCTAAATGACAAAAATAATTTGTAAAAGGTCAGCAGGTCACTTTAATTCTCTAAATGTCATGATCTTTAAAGCAAAAGCATCCCATAAAGAAGTGACACATCAAGTAAAGAAAATTATCATTAACTGTAACCTTTAGTTTCAGTGGGTCTATGGGGTCTCCATCCCTGGTATGTGGTCCCTTCACAGGACTGGCAAAATCTCAATTATCACACAGTTGGATGGAGAATGGAAGACTTTCTGTCCTCCTTTCCATCTGTTTTTTCCTTCTTAACTTCTGTAACCACAGGCTTTTTATATAAAAAGAAATCCTTCTTTCCATTAATGTGCAGAGCTTTCTAACACTTAACCCTGTGGAGCATATCAAACAGGGTGGGTTTTTTTTTACAACTGTGTGGAGGTTTTGATTTAAGATGCAGGAACCCCGATTTTCTTATTACTAACCTTTGACAGTCTTAAAAAAAAATAACAATCACAAACATGATGATTATTCCTTAACTTTGCACTCTCTTATATGCTTTTAATACTTACATCTTTAGTCTCCTATTTGTGACAAAGGTTTGTGTTAAAATAGAGATTTGTCTTCCATTACATCCCATGCTTTTGATGGTCATAACAGGCTTGGAAGATACATAAGGTTTGCTATTTTAGAAAAGAAATTGGCACAGTAGCAGTACTGAACCAAATAAATGTACTACACAACTGCAAATTGAAATAATTTTAGCACTAGAGTAAGATCTGAAGTGAAATGGTCTTAAAGGAGTTCTTCAGAATGTGGACCTGTTGGAGAGTGTCCAGAGGAGGGCCATGAAAATGATTAGAGGTCTGGAGCACCTCTCTTATGAAAACAGGCTGAGGGAGTTGGGGTTGTTCAGCCTGAAGAAGAGAAGACTCTAGGGGGACCTTAGAGTGACCTTCCAACACCTAAAAGAAGGCTAAGGAAGACCTGTTCACAACAGCATGTAATGATAGAACAACGGGTAATGGTTTCAAGCTAGAGCAGGGTAGATTTAGGTAGACCTAGTTTCCTCTGTCATCTACTATGAGTTTTGAGGACAGAACTGAAGTCTGATGATATTTTTGCTGTCCCTCATTTTGTCCAATTTCCATCCTATCACTCTCATGACTTTTGTTTCCTGCATATCTAATTCTGCATCTCAAGTAATAGATACAGAATTGTATTAAATGGTATTTGTTCTGCTGGACTGCTATTATGTAGGCATTTTCAAATTACACTAGGGATGCCTCAAGCATACAAGTCAAGTAACCTTTCTAACACTAAAAAAAAAAAAATAAAAAAAAAATCAATGTTTTGAAGACAAATATATTCTTGAAATTTTTTTTTTTAAATGTGTGTGTGGCTGTGTTGCAGCAAATTTATGCCATTATTGTTCCTCAGGATATAAGTCTGGTTTTTGTTTGATGTAATGCCACGTCCTGTTTAGCTGCAAGCACAATGCAAGAGCTGTATGGGCAATAAGAGAGAGAACACAACCATCACAGTCACTTCAGTGGAACACCACTCTGTGGCTAAGAACAACATGAAGGTTAAAGGAAGATATAGGCCTGGTATTCTCTTTTTTTAAAAAAAATCTGGCAGCTGATGGTGACAACGTCCTTACAATGCAGCTTGATTTCTGTTTTTCTAAAACCTCTGGTACCTCTCTGGTCATTTAGGTTCAATCACATTTTGATTACCCCAAACTTTATTAAAACTATATACTGAGAGAAGGACACACTACCCTGTAGATTACTTTTAGAAAAGCCTGCAGCATTTATGAACAACTGTCCAACAGAACTCTTAAATGAATCAGAAATTAAAGGAGTATTACTGTCAAACACTAAGAGCTGCAACATTAGTAAAGTTCATTACAAATCCTAAGAAAACAAATTACACATGAACATTATCTGAAGACCAGCTGTCATGAAGTAAAAAGGAAACTGCTATGAAAAGCAGGCAGTAACATGGAGTGGACCCATCAAAAGTAATTGTTAAAATATGTAGAGAAGCCAGCAGATTATTAAGAAATTTCTATGTGACAAAAAATCTACCCAGTTTTCACCACCTGTTCCACAAACTAGTAACTATTGCAAATCTTTCCTTTTATGGAGAAAGAACTTCAGCAACAACACAGGTTTTCAACAAATTTGCAAGGTGGTTCAATGATACTGTTTTCCACAAACCCTGTAAAGTAACTACCAGAGGTGTCTCACTATAACTCCCCTGCTGTTCCACCAACATTAAAAAACACTGAAATATTAAATATTTTGAAATACAAAATATTGAAAATAAAATATTTTGAAAAAAATAAATGTGCTATAAAATTAAAGACTATCATATTGGTACATGCAAACAAATTTAAAAAAGCTACATGCAAGAGATGTTACTTGTAAATAGCTTTTTCATCGTGTCAAATATTCTTAAAAAAACCCCAAAATTAAGCAATGTTTTTCTTTTATAATCAGCTGCTTTTTTTAGTTGCTGTTTCTTAATCTATTGATCAAAATAGATTTTGAAGAATACTTTAATCTCACATCAAGTAACGACACTTCTGTTTTCCTGCATTTTCCCCTGCTTTGCCACAACGTAAACACAAGTACCTACGCCTGGATTTTACATATTTTCAATATGTGCAGGGATTGTATTAAAGATGCTTTCAGAATGAGAATACGTACAAGTATCCAAAGGGACAGTACTTGTCACATACAATGGGTTTGCACTTCTTTGGCCGCGGTCGGCACTGACAGATCTCGCAGTTGTGAACATCAGTCTGGAAGCCGAAGGAACAGTCCAAGGAACAGCCTGAAATGAGGCCAGTGCACAGCTCCTCCCCTGCAAAGGACACATGCTGATTATTACAACGTGAAAACTATTTAAACCAGAAAACCACATCTTTAGCAGACCAAATCTTCTGTTCTCTTTTACTTCATAACTATTTACATACTGGTAAGCCTTCCCTTTGGACTGTTCTAATTTAAAAATATTTGACAGAATTCTCTAGTAATGACCCCAAACCATATGAGAAGACACTACAGGATGTCTTCAGTTCCAGTCAAGAACTGGAGGAGTACTACCTGATACCCTAAAGTAACATGATTTTATGAACAGATGCACAGCTAAAGGAGTCTAGTATCCCTTACTCTGCTGGCCTTTAATAAAGCATTTAAAATAATACATACTTTCAACACATTACATGGATTCAATAGATTTCTTAATTTCAATATGAAGCATCTTTATTTCTCCTCTTATTTTAAATAGAACTGAAAGGCTGGAATATATAAAAAACTTAGGTTCTTCATGCTGTTTGCTGTCAACTGTTTGGTGATTAAGACCTCCTTTTAAAAAATATAACTGTAATACCCCAATATGTGATATAAGCTTAGAGATGCTAGACTTAAAGACCTGTCTCTTGAAGTCCACTACTATGATGTTTTATCAGCCTCCTGTGATATAAGGGAGATGGTGGAAGGCTGGCATCTCAGTTTCTCCAGTATAGAGGTAAATAATGGTCATTGTATTCACTATAACTGGAATTGACAATTTTGAGAATTATGAATTTCCTTTTCTTCATCTTGAAAGTAGACATGCCAGACAGACCACTCTTAACATACTCTGGGATGCAAAGTTCATTTATTAGTTGGACAGGTGAGAGAGAAGAGGAAATTATTTTTGTTATGCTAGGGATGCAAAACACAGGGGGAAAAAAAAGACCATTATTACAATAGCCAAAGTGAGATCCAAATAGAGAAAGAGGGAAAAACAATTGAGATTTTTCAACAGAAGAGTATGACAGGTTATATACAGAGGTTTGACTTTCAGAGTGATACTTATAGGATGGCTGATCTCCAGTTAAAACATCCACACCACTGTAAAGTGCTAGTTACACAGAGGGCAGCTGAAGAGTGCTCCTCCAGATGTGCTCCTCATTCAAGCTGATGACCACTTTCCTTTAGAGGTATGAACACTTAGGGACAGGATTTATCCAAAGAGGATGTCAGCACACTGATGTATTTTGTGCCTTCTGTGGATCCAAAATTTAAAGGTAATTTTCATGTCTCTAACGCCGTAATATACTGAAGGCAGACCACAGAAGGAATTTTGCTTTACTTAAATGTTTTTTCTTCTATTTTTGTAATGTTGCATTTAAGACTGCAAAATGCAGACTTAAACAGATGTGGCTAAGCAAAGTTGTTCCTTCTCTACCAGGTTAATGCTCATTTGGTAAAGGAGGCATGTTTCTTTGTATGACAGAGTGAAACTGAAGCCTCTGAGCTAACTAGCAAATTCACTGTCTACTTCTGCAGTAGAATGTGGCTGTACGAGTGCAATGCAACGTAAGGGCCTTATTACACCAAACAACAGTTCTCAGTTGAAGCAGGATGAAGATCATCAGGTTCATTGGCTCCCACCTCTCCACTTTTATGTAGATTTGGTGTCTGAAGTTAAGAGGATGCAAGTTTTTTTGTCATTCAGAAAAGAATACAGAAAAATAAATGACAGATTCTTTCACAACCTCGAGAAGTTGTCATTGTCAGCAGAGCACTTATGCCACAAAATGTAAGCATTTACTCTTAGATATAACCTCCGCACAGCATTGATAATCCTTATCTCAGCTTCTTGCTTTAGTTGGAGAGAAACACACAGAAAAAGATCTTCATGAAGTCTTACAAAGTTTTTGAAGAGTACTATTCAGGCTGATACATTAAGAATACTAGATCTTTTTAATATGTAGGCACTAATGCTGATTTAAAAACATAATGCAGAGGAAGCTCTGAAACTCTTCTCTGGTAAAGAGTGATGCATGTGTAACAAAGAAGAACACTCCTTGGAGCAAGTTGAAGTAATGAGAATTTGCCTTTAATTTATGAGCTTTTACACTAGACTGTTTGTACCCAATTATTGCCTGACAGCATATAGTGATAATAAAATTAACTAAACTTTTCACCATGCATAACTTTATAAGGTAGTAATGATTTTTAAAGTTAGACTTGAACTTTATGAATGTATTGAAAAGCACACACACCTACACTGGAATATCTCAAAAAATAAATAATTTCAGTTTTGAGCTTTGATATTATCTAAGTTATGATATCTGCTGCAGATGCTCAGAACTGATCAATGAATAATCCGAGAATTGCACAGGTTGGATCTATCAGAACCACTTGTTTTCTGAAACATACTTTGTTATGGAGATAAAGCGTCTAGGGGGCTGTTCATAAACGTCAGGCTGATGGAAGACAGGTCAAAGAAAAAGAAGGTGAAAATGCAAAATACCATTAAAAATCTGGCTATGTCCAATGTACAGAGAAAGCTTGCTGAAGTCAATATAGACCACTCTTCATCACGGAATTTATTACTCTAATGTGAATGCTATACGAGAAAATCAGAATAATCTCCACAGATCTCTGCTGACAGACTTTCTAATAAAAACAATTCCTTCTGAGAAGATGATTATTACTAAAATTAACACTTCATCATGCTTAAATTTCAGGTATTATGACATTACAAGCTGTGGAAATTGATTTTAAATAGCTTTGAAAAAAATTCTCAATGAAGAAAGTTATTGTAATGAAAATCAGAAAGTAAATTCTGCTCTGCTTTCTGAGTTCATATACAATCATCTAAATTTCTCCTACTGAAACATTTTAACAATTACAGACAGTCTCAAATTGAAGACTGGGACACAGACACAGGTTAATGTCAGCTACATGTTGAAAACCCTAGTCCAGGGTTTTAAACTGGGTGTTTTTTTCAGAAAACAGAATGAGTCACCCATTTTAGAAAGCAGAGTGTAGCTCTCAGAGAAAGAAAGGAAGAAAGAAAAAAAAAAAAAGAGAAAAAAAAATCACAAGTCTAAAGATTGAAATGTGAATGAAATTCAGAATATGGAATTGTTACCCTGACAGTATTTCTATAGCTTTAACTATAGCTTTAAATTCATCATTAATAAAATAATCACAAGTTCATTACAAAAGGATATGTAAAAACAGGTTTTCTGCTAAGGCTTTGCATTTCAAAAGACAAGTACTAATGAATAAAGAGAATTAGTTCATGAAAGTCAACTGCAATGAACTAAGGAAATCTATTGTGGCAAAACATTAGGAGGTTACTTGTTTGGGGGTTTTTTCTGCCTCTGCTTAGATAAACATAATAATGAACTGGAATCCCAAATCATGGAATGTATTTGCAGAGCAGAGATCCTGTCCTAGCTGGGCTAATAACTGCTTCAAAACTGTACCAAGGGGTAATCAAGACAGTCTGAAAGGAAAGGATAGGAAACATTTGAAAAGCTAACGCAGATGGAAAACTACCTGTCAGAGTTCTAGAGAACAGCATTATGCATCTTCACATCACTGTAACTCTAACAGAGTGGGGTCAAGCTTCTGATCATATAGTATAAGCCATCTTTATGTCTATGATTAGTTCTAATGGCATCTCCCGGGGAACTAAACTAATGGTTGGCTACGGGATAGAAGATGACAACAGACACAAAACTATGAAAAGGAAACCAATTGAAGGGAAAACATCGTGCTGCTAAGGGAAATACCTGTCTGGAAAATAGAGTTCTTCTCTGTGAGTAGCAGAAATATTTTTATTAATATTTCTTACGAAATACAGAATGCATCAATGAGGTAGTGTCAAGACAGAAAACAATCCTTCTACACAAGGTAACAGGAGGGCTTAGGGGGATAAAATAATAATAGTGGGGTGAAATATGATACTGAAAATGTGTAAGGTTGTGCCACCCATACGGAATAAACAATAAGTTGTGCTACAAACAGAGTTCAGGCACAGGATATTGGTTGATCTCAGAATGATACTGAGATGATATGACTTTAGAAGATGACCATGTGTTCCTGAATGTCTCAGGCTAATATAACTGTATTTTTACCACAAATACTTAGTTTTTTAGTATGAGGATAGACATTAGCTGAAATGCCATGAAATTCTGGAAGAATTTCAACTCAACTAAGTACAGGAGAAGGCTAGGACAATAACCACAGAAAGGCTGTCTGCCGTCAACCAACGACACCTTTAAAACAGACTCCTGCTAGGAATGAACATGCAGTGAATACTTCTAGGAATGAATCCAGCCCACACAACAAGCCCATGCAGATTGATTTTCCATGTGCAACCACAACTGCAAAAGCAGCAGCAAAGTCAGTTACCAACAGGTCCATGTTTCTAGCCAGTGTTTTCACTAGACCTCACAATAGTGGCAAAAGCTACTGCTTTATACACTTTGACCCCTTCAAACACTGCAGTTCTAGCAAATACTTAGTTCTGTAACTTCTCTTATTAGCGAACAAACCAATATTAGCACCAAAGTTTTTAAACCTGGTCACAATTGCCCATAAACTCATTTTAAATACAGTAGTTTATTTCTCTTCCTTTCTTTACCTGCTCACAAACAGTTTAACACACATAGAAAATAATAAAACAAATATTAAAGTTTCAGAAGACCATGATATTGGGGAATCTGTTTGGGATATGGGGGATGGGACAACACTCTGAAGAAGAAAGTCTTAAGAACAGATGATTTCCAAGATATCATGAAGCTCTATACAGCACACTGCACACAAACTATGTGGTGTTTTATAACTCTTTTCCACTAAGTACCTTATTCTCAACACTAACATCAACTCTTGTTTTAAAAAGATTGTCTGATCACTGTAAGACTGAGTCACTGGCTGGTAAATGAAAGAAAGGTATGTACAAAAATCAGCATGTAAGAGCAGGTTATATACTGACATGACCTACTATATTCCAGGGCCCATTCTGCAAATAAAACAACAACATTCTGTCCCAGGATATGCAACCTTAGCAATCTCTGCATGTGTGAGGATTCACTCAGCAGTCCAATATTTCAGACACAAAGTAATCTCTCCTTCTCAGGTATGGTATCTTAGAGGCAACGTATCACAAAGGAATCACAGTTCTTTGGCCTAAATTCAAACCATCAGATGCATGATTTATTCCTGATTTCAAAGTGCTCACGCCCCCACCTTGCATGAACCTATCAATATTTGGAGTGTTACAAAATATTGCTCAAAAATGAAACTGAAAAGTAAACAAAATTCAATTCCATGAATTGTATGTTTAGGTCTAAAAAAGATCTTGAGTTTGAACCTATAATAGCTTGATTGTAATTCCAGCTAATTCTTATTGAAAAAATAAGAAAAGACTTCTCGATTTACTTCTTCTAGCATACATGTGCCATACAAAAAGCTCTAAGTTTTTAGGCTGGGATATTTGTTTTTCTCCAATTTGTTTTTTTTTTTTTTTAATGTATGGACACACTGATAATTGTACTGTAAAGACTGAAAGCCATCTTAGTGTAAAAACTTTTTAAAACACAGTTTGTGAATGTTCACCCAGCTAATTCTTATTGAAAAAATAAGAAAAGACTTCTCGATTTACTTCTTCTAGCATACATGTGCCATACAAAAAGCTCTAAGTTTTTAGGCTGGGATATTTGTTTTTCTCCAATTTGTTTTTTTTTTTTTTTAATGTATGGACACACTGATAATTGTACTGTAAAGACTGAAAGCCATCTTAGTGTAAGAACTTTTAAAAATGCATTCTAGAGATGCACAGGCTGCTAAAATACTTTCAATTTTCAATTCTCTAGTTCACAGATAAAATACAACTGCCAGAGAATATTCACAGATACCTGAAAAGAATTATGTTGGTATTTCAACTTGGCTCAGGCAGGTGTCCATTTTTTGAAAATTTGTAGCATGGCTACACAAAGCTAGCTACATACCTTTACCATCATTATTTTCTTGACGCTGAGGCTAGATTGTATCAGGAGAACTGTTTCACAGTACCTTTATAATTAAGCACTCCTCAGCCGTCCTCTTGGTGTGGATTGCTACTGCTGGTTAATCTTCAGGGGTGGGGATCTGGGGAGGCAAATTTATGAAGGAGAAAACTAGGTTACTTATCAGTAACTGGAATTCTCTGAATATATTGCCTCCACAGATCCACACTAACCCTCCCTCCTTTTGTTAGAATTCACTCACGATTCACAATAGCTGGATAAAAATGAAGGGACTGGGCACTGTGATGCTAGAAAACCCTGTTTAAAAAAAATAATCTGATAAATCTGTTAAGGCAAATTACCCGCTTGGATACTTGCTCCAAACAACTCTAGGATTCACATACAACAAATGACTTCATGAAAATGGATTTGTAGCAATGATATCTCAAAGGTGGAATTAATGGAAAATGAGAAACCTTCAACAAACCTTCTAGCAGTGCATTTGGGTGTTTTTTTTCCCCACAAGTCAAGTGAAGCTCTTATCTGCTTCCATTGCATTAGATCTATTGTAAGCATTACTAAACCAAATACATTGTTGTAATCTTAAAGAGATCTCTGCCAAAGACTTTTATTGTACTGAGAAAAGAGATAATATTTACTTGGCATGAGTAGTTCACCCTAATTTCAACTTCCTCAGGGACCACTTCTACTATTTTCCACATGTGTATTTTGGGTTAATATTTCACTCCTACTTACAATATGCATTTTCTTTCTGATCTAAGCCTTAAATTTTTAAGAAACATGCTTCATCCTCAGTTTTCCATGGCTGTATTTCACTAATTGCTATTTCTCTTCACATGACTACAGAAGGATAATACAGCATCGTTTTTCTGCCAGGTCTACAAAATTACTCAAAAATCCAAGATGCACCTTCCTTGCACTAAGGGAGACTACCTGGACTGTCTTTGTTCATACAATCGTTTTTTTCCATGAAATTTGTAGCTAAATCAAGGTAACAATGGGAGATAATTGTAATTAAAATAGAAAGTGTTACCTAATTTCTATTTTCCTTCACTATTTCCAGCAATTTTTCCTTTTTTGAAGCGTACGTTTTGCATGATTTGTGTGGGGGATTATTTTTTCTACCGAAGTTTGATGTCAAAATAAACATAACACATGTGGATGGTCACACTTACAGAGCTGCGGTCAAAGGCTTGATGTCCAAGTGGAGATCAGTGATGAGTGGTGTTCCTCAAGGATCACTACTGGGGCTGTGTGGATGGTGTGATTGAGTGCACTCTCAGCAAGTTTGCTGACAACACCCAAGCTGTGTAGTGTGGTCAACACACTGGAGGGAAGGGAGACTATCCAGAGGGACCTCAACAGGCTTGAATGGTGGGCCTGGGCAAACTGCAAAAAGCTCAATAAGGCCCAGTGCACAGTCCTGCACCTGGGTCAGGGCAATCCCAAGCCAAATGCAGATTGGGCAGAGAATGGATTGAGAACAGCCTTGAGGAGCAGGACTTGGGGATGTTGATTGATGGAAAGCTCAATATGAGCCCACAATGTGTTCTTGCAGCCCAGACCATGTTCTGGGTGGCATTAAAAGAACTGTGGCCAGCAGGTCGAGGGAAGTGATTCTCTCCCTCTGCTCTGCTCTCAGGACACCCCACCTAAAGTACTGTGTCCCGTTCTGGAGCCCCAAACACAGAAAAGACATGGACCTGCTGGAGCAAGTCCAGAGGAGGGCCACAAAGATGATCAGAGGGCTGGAGCACCCCTCCTATGAAGCCAGGCTGAGAGTTGCAGCTGTTCAGCCTGGAAAAGAGGAGTTTCCAGGGAGACCTTATAGGGGCCTTCCAGTACCTGAAGGGGGCCTACAGGATAGCTAAGGAAGGATTTTTTACAAGGGTATGTAGCAATAGGACAAGTGGTAATGGTTTTAAGCTGAGAGTACATTTAGGCTAGTGTGAGGGTGGTGAGACAATGGAACAGGTTGCCCAGGGAAGTTGTGGATGATCCATCCCTGGAGGTGTTAAGGGCCAGGCTGGATGTGGCTTTGGGCAACCTGATCTACTGCAACGTGTCCCTGCCCATGGCAGGGAGGTTGGAACTAGATGATCTTTAAGGTCCTTCCAACCCAAACTGATCTATGATTCTATGGTTTGTTTTTTTTTTTAAATGGACAAAATCAGCACAGAGTTTTGAAGCGTTCAGAACACACCCCTGAGTATGGAGTATTTACAGGAATGAAGGAGTTAAATATTCACATTTTAGCCAGGAAGAATGAAATGTTAGTCAAACCCATCCCAAACTCTAACTAGGGAACGATTACCACTTAGAAAAATGATAAGATGTATTCTTCCATGGTAGTCACTGCAAAGTTTTTCTTAGGCTTTTTCCTATCACTCCATACACTTTTCTGACTCTGAACTACTGCTATTTATAGAGAGCCCATAGATGCACCTGCCTAACTTTTCTCAACCTTTCAATCTTGCCTTTGAACGTCTACGTAACTAAATCAAATGTCACACTGCCAAACTCAAACTCCATGTCAGAATTCCGCTCTACGTCATAAGCTGTAAAGGGAGATGGTGTGACTTGCCAGAATATTGATGTCCATGCTGCAGAGTATAGAGTGAATGGCATCACCTCCTTTATAAGCCTGTGGTAGAATACATTTTCTTCTCATTTAAGGAAAAGGTATCAACACTCTTCCAAAAATATTCATGGAATCATAGAATGGTTTGGATTGGAAGAGACCATAAAGATCATCTAGATCCAATACATCTACACAGCATGTGTTTGGGAGAAAGGGGTGGTTGTTTGACTAGGAAAATGTGCAAACACGTAAAATACCAAGATTTCTAATTTTTGAATAGGGATTGCATGGTTTGCCTTGACAGATTAAAGATATCACACCACACAGAGTGGATGGTGAGGCACTATGATGTGCAGGGAAAACAACTCATCTCAGTCTTCTACAATTGTGCCTCTCCATAGGCAGTCTGGCAGTAATGAAATTGCATGACAGTTGCATCATGAAACTGCAAAGGTAAGCCTTCTAAATGAAGAAAAAAAATACTACATTGACAGAATTTCCCTGATTTCATTCAATTTTAGTAAGATCTAAAAAGTTTAAAAATGCTAAAGCCATACAATTATACCCTGAACAGAACCTCAAATGCAATTCATTCGGGATAAAATGCAACAGTCTAAGTTGTAGGAGAGATTTTAAAGCCTTTTTCTCTTTCATGAAAACAACGCAGGGAATACACGAGGCACGATGAAACACTGTCCCTCACTGCAGATTCTCACTGAAGAATGATTTAGTGTTCAGCAGCAACTATCAGATTTTAAATTCTATGTTACTGAAATCAGCTAGAATTATTCAATGTGCCTGTTAGTCTTTGGATCAACAGGAGTCTTGCCCTCACGGACATCACAAACAGCTGATCCCTGGTTTTGTTTCATTCCCCTCATGTACTCCTCCTTCTAAAGACTTCAATACAATTCAGTGAGCCCTATGAAAGCAAAGGCCTAGACACTTAAAACACAAGAGTAATTGCTGCACCTTACAAGTAACAATTTTTTGCTTATTTACTTCTTCTCCTTGTTTCTTGTTTTTGTGTCATATCATCTTACTTCCCCTGCCTCCATGCTTTTCCTACTTTTTTAGTTTTATTCTTGGTACTTAGCAGTGTTTTTTTCTATATCCTGGATTACATTGTTTTCTTTTATGCTCATGTAGAAGCTTTAGCTTCTATCCTCTCCCAGTCCGTATGATAATTCTTTCTGCCTCATTATTTGTTGTTCCACCTCTACCTACTACTCTACCCCTTATATCTATCTGTGCTCAGTCTTTGGCCAATGGTAGTTTTTTCCCCTCCCTTATCTTACAACTGTGGACTGCCTCTGGTTTTTTTTGTGGTTTTTAAAAATTTTATTTTACTATACAGCATGGAGGTTTTCACTGCATGTTGTTACAGCATGGTTTTGCATTCACTACAAAAACAGGAAGAATAAAGGACAAAGTTTTGAAACTACTTTTAAAATTGTATTCTACACATTTCATGATTTGCTTCTGTCTTATTCTGTAGAAAGCTTGAGTCAAGCTGAATAAACTTGAAACTGAATTACAATAAAGCATCAAACATGTTTAATGATATCATACTTAGATCATTATTTCAAATAAATGTGTTGTACTGATTTCTGGCTACAGCAATGTAAATGAAGGCAATAATGAGGAACAGTTTACAGCTTTACTCTATGTTCTTACACTTTGTCAAGTTGATTTTCTTTTGGCTGAAATATATTGAAATATAACAAATCTTCAGCAGAGACATCTAAAGAGAAATTAGCAAAAAAGGAAACATTACTGGACAGAGATTGGTAGAATTAGGATGTTATGACTCCAAATAGTACTGGGGAGCAGGTGGGCCTCCTTTACTCAGACACTTTAAATATGGCTCAGTTGAGCAACTTAGACCAGCAGGTGACAAGTGGCTGCAGTATAAAGATTGCTCCCAAAAGTCCACATGAGTCTATGTGAGCTAAAGGTAATACACACCCTCACGTTCTTAGAAAACCAAAATGCAACTGAACTGGTTTGGACATGGCAGTATAGAGGATCTCAAAAGGCAGAGAACCAGTCCAGTACATTTTCAGCGCATTTGACCTAAACTCCTTTCTTACTGCTCACACGCTCAGTTGCCTAGAGCCTTGAAAATGAGACACTACTTGAAAATTCTATTACGTTACAGAAAAACTCTATTTCTGTCATCTTGACTGATAACCACCAAGTGATGAAGACTTTCAAGCTGTTATTTTTCTTCACTTCTTTAGAAAATAAAGGTTTCTGCTCTCTGAATGACTGAGGAGATTTTTAAGCACTCTACATTTCAAGCTATTTAACTACAAAAAAGAAGACAGACAAGTGATACTATTAAGTTGCTCCAGACAGTCTGCTACAGCAAAATTAAAATAATTTCAAGAGAAATAATTTCAAATCTGGCAAGAGAAAAATTGCCATGAAGAGGTTCTTAAGCACTATTTAATCAGAAACACTCCAAACAAAACCAGAGACTTCCTGGGATGTGGTGTGTATACATGAGCAGTCTGGTAATCTGGGGTGATGGGTATCCTGTGCACCAAACTGGAGAGAAGGATTGCACTCACGGGCATAGATAATTACATTTGCCAAATTTGTCCATCTTGTTTGAATCTAACTCCTCAATCAATTTAACAACAGTAAAAAAGGAAGGAAAATTAAATTACAATGATAGAAGCAGAACTTCACACTTCTAATTTGGTCATCAAGAAGAACCAAGTAAGGCATGTATGCAGTAGTTTGGATACAGTCTATGGAAAGTTGCCTTTGCAGTGAATACAACTTGTAATCAAAGGTGTTGTTTCTGTATTGGCATGATGCTTGTCAAATATTTACTTGTTATTAAGATGTCCTGTCCTTTACCTTGTGGAAAGAACATAAATGCATGTTTCCCCAGAAAAGAAGTTTAAAATGACACAACAATCCCTTTTCTTGATCCTTAAGCAAAGCACCGATCCACACCTAAAACTCTTTGTGCCAATTAAGAGTTTTATTTTGACCATTTCTACTGGGGATCCCTAAAATAGTCATACTGGTTTAGAAAATGGCTGAAAATGGGTAGACTGAAATAAAAAGAAGAAGAACAGAGTAATACTTCAGTTGTGAAAGCCTCAGACGCTACAAGGAAGATGCAGAACGACAATAAAATTATGAAGAGAGTTTAAATCCACTCCAAGGCTGGGCTGTCAGCCAGAATGATGCACCCTGCATCTGAGACTAGTGCAGGTGTCCTTTGTTAGGTAATTCCAACAACCAACAGAACCTTGTTTGTATTTAATCTGTAATCATCTAATTCTTAAGGAAACATTCGGAAAATATATTATTGCCGCTTCACTGATACATGTGAAGTTCTAACAAGGCACAGTGATTTTCCATGGGGAAGAAATAGATGTTAAAGCCTGCAGAAATACTAATGAAGGTATTTTTATAGACATACAATTTCTATATATAACAGAAATGTAAGAATACAAAACCAATAATATGTTATAGAAATAAAATCATATATAGATGCCCCCTGCCCCGGCATATAATTTTCAAACAGTTATCCTCAAAATGTAAGTTTTGAGGGAAAATAGCTAAGTTGAAAACAGGCTGTATAGCAATACGTGGTTTTGAAGTGCACAAACCTAGATGCTCTTACACTCTTTATATACACAGAAGAAAATGATATGTGGAAATCTTATTAGATTTCTCAAAGTCTGAAAGAATGTTAAGTGTTACCTTTTCTACCTAGCTGTTAATTTTTACCTGAAGTCAGACATTTCATGTTTTCCTCCAAACACATTTTAAGCAAGCAAACAAGCAATGTCAGAAACCAGGAATTTATCCTTAAAAGATAACAACTATCAAGCACACACATACTAACACAACATATAATCAACGTCATGAATGGAAAAAACAGCATCCAAGCATTTTCAGATACAGCTTGATACAAAAGGTAGAAGCCACTGTATTTTTGCATACTCACTAGTTTTGCACTGACAAATGCGGCAACCATTTTGGTCCAGTTTGAAGCTGTAGATACAGTCTTTTTCAGTCAAAGTGCAGTTTACCAAAATCTCACAGGTGGGTGGACCTATTGTGATGTATGTTGGTTCTGAAGGCAAAAAAAATATAAGGAAATAAATTTGAGATGACTTGAGTATTTTAATTAAGTTCACAAAAAGGCATACACAGTGCAATAATGAAGAGAACAAAATTAATTAAATTTGCTTCTGATTGGTTAACGTTCTTGGCACTTCTGAAACAACTGAAGACACCGACTTTGCTTTGAAGTAATATACACTCATCACAAAGAGTATAAAGCAGCATAAAATTTTTGAAATGTGGAAACAGGAAAGAATTACTACATTTTTTTGTTCACTATGAAATCAGCTTTCCCGCAAACGCAGCTTAAAACCTAATGCAAAATACTTATTTTGCCCACTTTACTCCAAAAGTATTTCATCAAAACTTTAAGTAGGTTTTTGTTTGATTTTTTTTTTTTTCCACTTTAGAAACTTTCTCCAAAGCTCAGCTGATAGATACTACCAAGCTGTAAACCAAAGCATGTGACTCAGTAGATCAAATCTTTCTCTATGTGAATAAGATCACTTCTACTGAAATTTAAAGCAGAAGAGATTCTGAATACCAAAAGGGAATGCAAGATCCACTGCATGTGAAAGATCTCTGGAAACCATTTAACGTATCTATTCATTGAAAACATAACTTAGAATATACTTTTCACTACCAGATTATGTTTTCTGAAGTTGAGGAAATTGTCAATTATGAGCTATTTATGAACAATATAATGCTTACCTTTGGCTACCATTTAAATATATTACAGTATGAAAATTGTTTTAACACATATGGTAGCCAGAAGTATTAATGTTTTTCTACATGAAGTTCAAATACATTTTAAGTCAGATTTTGCCATCCTTACTTACGGCAGCTAGTTTTTACTCTCAGACTAAAGGTAAAATACTACTCAATGTAGATTAAGTTGTTAGAAGTATACACTGTTAACCAAAAAAAACAAATTTCTGTTCCTATTGGCTCCATGTCCAGCTAGCAGATTTTGTACCCATGCCTTCCAGTCAAGTGACAATTTTCCTATTACAAGAAGGAGCTTTTCTGCTCGCATTGTCTTTGACAATTTCCAGCTCTCATAGCTTCTCCCCAACCCTACACTTCCCTTCACAACAGTTTATACAGCAGCTGAACGTTTTTAATCCTTTTAAAAACAGGTCAGCTAAGTATGGAGTTTGGAGGGAAAAACTGCATGAAAGACACTACAGTGAAGTTAAATGGCTTCAAACTCACCTCAGAGGTCATAGTTCAGATTCCTTACTTTGCTGAAAGTTTCAAGGTAACATTAAATTTTAGTTGCTTGAGTAATTTTTGCAGTAAAAGTAGCTATACCCTTCATACAAATATATATATATGTAACACTACTAACAGCTTTGTTCAAATACAAGCTAGAAATTTGTATAAAGGTCTCTGTAGACCTCTCAAACATCTTGCAATTTAAATTAAAACTTTCCCAGATATTTTTTTAAGAGTTGCATATAGATTACTGGATTTTAGGCTAAAGGGGAAGTTTTATACATTTCTGTGAATTTTTCATTTCACAGCTCCAAGTTTGCACTTGTAGTATGGAAGAGTAACTGTAATACACAATGTATTTTAGAATCCACGGATTCCCAAACATCTTTTTATATCAGTGAATTATTAATATTTCTTTTCAAGTTCATTCAGTAAACTGCCTAACAAAACCATAATCATGTCTAATCTTCAACATTTGCAACTTTAACAAACCATTAGTAACAAACCATCGAGAATATATATTAATATACATTAATGAAACTCCAGTAACTAACCTCACCTGTTTAGGGTTCAGAGTATATAAACTAGTTCTGCAAACAAATTGATTTTTTGCATCTCATGCCCATTCTGAAAATCTCCTCTCCTAGCTCACTCCATTCTCTAACCAAAACACCCTAGACATACAAAAGATGAGAATAAAAGAGTTACCCTGAAGGTTACTGATCAGCCAGCCCAAACCCTACAATTAAAATGATAAAAAAGCCACAGTAATGCTTATACTCACTGGTAGTTAAAACCACTACAAATCATATGAATCATTAATGCTACCCTGTTCACAGATAGTAACATGAGCTGAAGAACTGAAGGAGACACTAGCTTTACCATCTGTCTGCAGAACTGTTAGGTAAAATCTGTAGTTTAAAATGCCACTACACTCACTGAAAGCTGAGATGCAGGTTAGTATTGACTGACCCACTTGGGTGTAAACAAAATCTAGAGAGAATCGGGATTTTGTTGCAACCCCCCATCACTTAAGTCCATCCCTCAAGACAATTTCTCAATAATTGCAGGTGTAATTTAAAATCTAGGAAAAAACCCAGTGAGTATTTGTTACGTATTTTGGTGGTGACTTTTCAAACCTGTATTAAGTGTTTTGATGCTCTCTTGTTTTGGACATACCCACACAATATTTTTCCCTGTTGTCACCTCCAGTAATGTGGTATTTCTCACAAGGGACAAAATTCAACTGACATATTAATTTGAAAGGTTTTTATTAGTCCTCTACCCATTGTTTTATTATTCTGTTACCTCCCACTTCTGTGTTTGCTCTCAGCATCCTCAGTGTTCCTAGACAAGCTTACAAATCTGTATTTTCTCCCTCCTGTCCCTAAAGGTAAGCCCTGAGATACAGTAATTTCATATGCATGCCTGCTTCTCAATGAGCTGCAAGTAGAGGACAAAAGAAATAATTTCATTCCCTACCCCCACATGTGCAAAAATGCAGCCAGGGGAAAAAAAAAAAAGCCACCAAAAAAACCCCCAGCTCTTTTCACTTCGCTAGACAAGACTCAACAAATAAAGCCAGCTCTGCTCTGCCAGGCTTCTGGCTATTTGAATAGGCAAGCAGGAGCTAAGCTTCAAAAAGCATGTACCACCACATGATCTGAGCTAGGCTTTCACTGCTGCTCTTGGTAGAAACGGCACAAGAAAAGATCCAGTGCACAAATGTACAGACAATGGGTGGGAAAAATGGTGCTGTTTCTGTCTGTGTGCTTTACCAACAATAAAACTATACTGTAGAAAGAAAGAGAGAAGAAGAAAATATGAAAGTGGATTGAATACAGTCTGGATGGAAAAAATGGATTTTCAATAGAGCACAGATTTTGCTGATGTCAAGTACTTACACAGAAGGTTAAAAGCAGATCAGAACATCTTGCTTCCAAGTACTCTGAGACTGACACTTTCTGTGCTGAAATTTAGTGCAGGAGATTATTAATTTGCCTGCTGTGAGGTTGATAAAAATATCTGAATTAATGTTTTACACTGCTGTTTACTTAAAATCAACTTCAAACATTTTGAAATCCACAGAGGATACTTCAGCCACTGATGGTCCATCAGTCTGACTGGTCCACTGAAAATACTACGGTACATGATCAAAACCCTGAGTGTCATTCATCTCATCTGGAAATCAAACCGCCTTTAAGAGGAAAGAAGGGAAGACAATGACATCCAAGCAATGTGTAGAGCTATCTTTGACCTTACAGAGCCTATAGTATCAATACCAACCCAAAAACTGGATGTGCCAAAAAACCCACAAAAAACCAAACCAAACAAAAAAATTGTCAAGGTGGAATAAGACCATAGCTTCAATGGCATCTTTCTACCCAGGACACTTTCATAATATGACACAGTCAATCCCCAGGCCTCTTCTGTGATTTACTCATTTTTGAGACCTCCCACTTCTACGACTGATATGACACAGCTCGTATTACAAAAAGGAGACACAGATCTTGTTATACCTGGATGAGTATTGAGGTCTTAAGATAATGCTCAGCTGAAATATTCACTAATGGAGAGAAACCGATGCATCCAGATTTCAGTGCAACCAGGAGGAAAAGAATTTCTTAGGATCAGAATTTTACTATGCACACAGTTGGATCAAATAGATAAGAAACCTAAACTTGATAATTGATTGCTGAAGCCCTGGAAAACTAAATAAATAAAGACAGACAAACAAACACACACACACTCCCCCCCCCCCCCAAGAGACAATTTATTGCAATCTTGTTGACTTCTACTGTTTATCTGAATGTTAAAAATGAACTGCTCACTGAAGTTTTCATTCAACAAGAAGATTTCAGAAAGACACACTCCAGTACAGAACAGGGCCACCAAGCTAGTCAAGGGCTGGTGCTGGTGGCAAATGAGGCATGACTGAGAGACCAGGCCTTGCTCAGCTGGGAGAAGGAGGCTGAGTGGGGTATCCAACTGCTTTTACCACTACTTAATGGGAGAGTATAAAGATGACAAGGCCTGGCTCATCCTGAAGATGCTCCAGGCTAGGATGAGAGGCAATGAACACAAATATGGACATGGGAAATTACAACTTGATAGAAGTTGTTTTGTTCTTTCTTTTCAAACACATATAACCCACTGAAATACTATTTGGTACTTTGTATTTTTTCAGTATTTGCATATTGACTTATTACTGCCATGCTTAAAAACAACTTCAGATGGTTTTTTTCATAGTTACTACAGAAAAAAACCACAGTATATTCTAATAAAGATATTTTGAGGAATTATTTGGAGAATTATGCTCATGGAACTGGAAGATGAAGTTGACAGTGATTTCTTCCTATGTATAACAAAAAACATTTGAAAAAAAATTGAAAAAAAGCATGCAAAAGTGCATTTTTATTTTTACTACTACACATGCTTCCCATCCCCAGAAGTGTTTAAGGCCAGGTTGGATGGAGCTCTGAGCAGCCTGATATAGTGGGAGGTGTCCCCTCCATCAAGTTGGAACGTGATGATCTTTGAGGTCCCTTCCAACTCTATTCTATGATTCTACAATTTTTGAAAGGCTAAATTACAATCAAGATATTTTCGGCATACCAACAGGAACACATGAACTTTTCAAACACACCAATCTAATTTATGCAGCACAATGAAGCCTAAAACTATTCCTAAATTTAAACATGAAGATTATGTAGTCTCCCACAAGTGAGAAGTGGGATTGTACGTTTCACTGCTCAATACTACAACTTCTCAACTGTCTCTTTCATTTTCCCATCTAGTTAATGTGAATCAGTCTGTAGTTGTCCTGGTTTGAGCCAGGATGAAGCCAATTTTCTTTTTACTGATTTTGTTTTTAGTTTTCTTCAGTAAGCTCTTTTTAAATTAGCAGCATGTTTTCCAGCTAGTGGACTGATAATGCTGGAAAGTTTATGTTACTGCTGAGACATCAATGACACTTTACTCTGTGACCTCAGATGCTAAAGGAGTCGAAGAGTCATATCTGCACCCCCCCTGTAGGGATGAGTGGACTAGACAGATAGCAAAACTGACCAAAGTATTCAATTCCATATATCTACGTAAGCTCAGTGTAAGGTCAGGGATCATGGAAGTCAACTTCCTTTCAGCTTCTTCTTCCCTTCTCTTTCATCCATGGTCAGTGTCCAGGAAGGACTCTGTCTATCCATTACCATTGACCCCTAGGCCCCTGTGTTCCTGACCCTCATCAGTCTCCCCTCAGCTCCTGTCTGCTCTGCCATTCTCTCCAGCAGCTCCGGGACATTTCAGAGCTGCTCACAGCTCAGGAGATGCCGGGGGAGTTGCTGAGGGTGGAGGGAGGCAATAGGGTTTTGCACATTCCTGAACACATTTGTATGTAATTGTACATATTTTATTTCATCATTAGTATTTAATTAAAGCTGTCTAGTTTAGTTTTCAATCCAGAAAGTCTCTCCTTTATACTCTCTCTCTTCTCCCTATCTGGGTGGGGGTGGGAAGGGATCGAGAGCATTTTTGTTGCTGCTTCAGTCACCAATCCTCAAACTTTGACAGTAGTTGAACTAAAGACAGTCAGATAACAGAGATTAATTCCTTGTGCATAATATTAAAAAGGCTGGAACATGGAAACACATCTTCAGTGTATAGCACAGGGAAGCTTTTTTCCACCTGTGAGCTCCCCCATGTACAGTTCTCCCCACCACCCCTGACTAGAAGGTACATACGACTCCAGTGTATAAATGGAAAAATGAATTAATTCCATAAATAATTCTGCCAACTCGTATTTTCACTACTTTTAACAATAATTAACTGTGTAGGTTGGTTGAGGTTTTTTTTTTTGTTTCAGTTTGGGTTTTTTTTGTTTCTTTTGGTGGCTTGGTTGCTTTTGTTTGTTTGTTTCTTAAGGGGGCACAACCATAAGAAACTTTGCATAAAGATCATGTTGTGCTAAGACATTAATTACAAAAAATAACTTTCTGAAGTTTACACATTTAACTTACAATGACTTTTAACCCTTGAGAGAACAACTTGCAAAATACCAGTGATTTAGATCCTATAGTGACAGAAGAGGATTCTAGAAAGCCAAACATCTCATTGGGAGCATGAAATGAAAACCAACTCTGGGGGAAGAAGGAAAAATGATAAAAAATAATTTTCTACACATGGAGAAAGACTATAACATCAATAATAAAGAACATGCCAGTGTTTGGGGAAAGTGAAATAGCTCCCTCTTCTGTAGCATTTTATACCACCACCTACCTTTAAAAGGATTAAGATGTTCTGACACTATGAAACCCACACCGACTTAGAGAAATACAGCATCACTGCTTTCAAGGATTTACTTTAAAAGATCAGGAAAAAGACTGAACGGTGGTCTAACTTTTTACCTAGTGCTTTATGTGATAACTGGCTATAAACTAGTCCTGAAGGGTGCGCTGCTCAACAGCGTTTCATTTGACTGCATACTTAATTGAATTTTGTCTGCTGTCCAAAAAAGTTAGCTGCAGCCTACTAAGCAGCAGCATGTGTGTTTACTTAAGCTTCCTGTAAAAACATTCATATCATTCCAAGAGTGACTAAATGTTTTCCATCCTCATAGTTCGCATTCCAGCCTTCCCTGCCCCTCCAGTTCATTACATGAAAAGTATCAGTCCTGAGTTCTGGGCAAGAGAATTTCCTTCCTGGGCTTGAAATACCAAGTACCTTGCAGGAAGTTTTTTTCCCAGTGTTTAGCTGTCTGTATTAACTATCAGAGTTCAACAGTTCTGCCTCACATATTTATAAAACACGTGCATCAACTCAAGGTAATTTTCTAATGTCACAAATAACTCTGAAAATATATTCACTAATGCTTCCAAACACATGCTTCAGTTTAGCAGATTTTTATTTCAAGTTTTAGTCATACTATCAACCTGGAACTACTTAGATATGTATTTTTCCTCAAAAGTAAATACCGGAATCCAAGACTGTTTTATTGTTGCAAACTTAAGAAGCCTTGTGCGAACCAAAGCTGCATGGGTTTTATTTTTTATTTTTTTTCTTTTTTTGCAGTGATGCAATCAAAATACTCACAAGCTTTCTGCTTCCAAGATGTGAAATTAAAAGCTTTTGTATGTTGTAATAAATTGTTCCAGTTTTCAGTTTAATAGGCATGTATACCCTTCAAACATATTTTAATGCTTTTTGACCATTTTAGGTGGAGTGACATGAAGAATAATAGATTAAGCCTTCCTACCAAGATATGTCCAAACACAGCTAGGTGAAGGTACATTAAATACACTAAATTAGAATGCATGTGGGGCAAATGTATGAATGCTTTAGGCTCTGAAAAGAATTAATTAGAGGATCCATGAAATTCTTTATAATAAGGGAGACATCCTTTGCTGCACTGACATATATACATTAGGATTCTTTCATTATTTATCCTTGCAGTAGTCTTCCACTGACCTTAACAATGAATCACTGAAAAGTAGGAAAAGGTTATTTTACACTAGTATAGTCTTCCTGATTTAAACTCGGAGAGACTTTCAATGGCAGCATGTTTCTTTATACTCTGGATTGTGTGGTTCAACAGCCTCGGCTGCCTAGTGTAAAACCACTACACTAAAGCATGATCTGGCAAATGTAAGCCCAATTCTCTGCAGCACAGCGTTTGCATCCCTTAATTGACTTTGATGAAAAGGCTGGTTGAGAAATGCAGCCCTGCTGCTGAACAATAACTTACACTTCACACTCTAAGGAGATCTCTGGGCCCAAAACCCTGTGCTGGTGAACGTTGCTCACTACCACTGACTTCATCCTGAATGAATCAAACTTCTTTTCACTGAACTCTGCTGCCTGTTTTTACTTAATGAAGTGTTGAACATGCTAAAGGAACTGAACTGAATTACATCTCAGCTAGAGTTTGGAGCCCTTTATTGATGAAAATGTTAATTTCTTTTTGTGAAGATAAAGTGTCAGCCATAATGACAGCGAAATAATGTGGGCCTTATTCATGAAAATTCTCCAAGGGGATTGTGTTTAACACTTAATTTCTCATTCACAGCTTATGCTGGCACCCTGCCACCTGTACCTGAGGGCTGTCACTCAGAGGGACATACTGAGAGATAACCACTTACTGCGTATCAGTGGACTGGGTTGCTGCTTTCCCTGTGAACAGCCCGAGCCTCTGGGATACGCAAGGGAGCAGGAGGAGCCACACACTTCTCTAAGGGACATTTTTCACATAGTGCCAGTGCTGAGCACTTGTATTTATTATCTTGTTAAGAAAACATAGATAACAAAATCAGGTATTTTCATGCTATCCGACTCAATATTTACTTGCTGGGAACACAACTATTATTCCAGTTTGCAGATGTCTGTCCAATGATGCAGATGGCCTGAGGGAAACATGGTTATTCTATCACTTTAGCTGGCTTGATGTTCTTGAGGTGCTATTACATATTGATGCTAAACACCTATTTTAAGCTCCCGTATCCACTCTTTTTTTTTTTCCAAAATTCATTAAAAATGGAATTGCTACTTAAACCACACCCATTTTAATTCAGAAAATGAAAAATTATTAGCCCACTGGAGAAACAAGCTGCTCTGTAAGCAGCAGCACTAACAACAACCTGAATACTGAAGGAACCAGTTTCCGCCAACAGGACAGGCATACAAACCAGCTCTCATGAGGAACCTCTGAGCCTAAAGAAGCACAAGGACATACCAAAATTTTGCAGTCCCTTATAGCACCTGCAAAACACTTTCTGCCCTCCATCTAGCTGTCTGGTTTCATTAAGTCTGTAGAAATGAGCTCTCTTTGGGGCTTCCTTGAAACCACCTATTTAAGCTCCCGTATCCACTCTTTTTTTTTTTCCAAAATTCATTAAAAATGGAATTGCTACTTAAACCACACCCATTTTAATTCAGAAAATGAAAAATTATTAGCCCACTGGAGAAACAAGCTGCTCTGTAAGCAGCAGCACTAACAACAACCTGAATACTGAAGGAACCAGTTTCCGCCAACAGGACAGGCATACAAACCAGCTCTCATGAGGAACCTCTGAGCCTAAAGAAGCACAAGGACATACCAAAATTTTGCAGTCCCTTATAGCACCTGCAAAACACTTTCTGCCCTCCATCTAGCTGTCTGGTTTCATTAAGTCTGTAGAAATGAGCTCTCTTTGGGGCTTCCTTGTCCTGCAAAAAGCCATTGGCTCTAAAACTGTGGGGAAAGCAGAGGGCCAGTGTGATTACCTAAGCCTTGGCTCTTAATGAAGACAGTATAGAAAACAAAGAAAGAAAAAACAGACTAAATAGATAATAGTTTAAACAAACAAAGGCAAATCCCAAAGGACCAATATCATTACAGCAGCTATAGTAGCTATATAGAAGCATCCATCAGAAGCTTAAAACTAATTCTTTGTGTTGGATCCACAGAACATGATGGGCCTGCTTGTCCCAGCTGTCACCAGTGAAAGGAGGTGCCTGTCTTGAAAAGCTGCATCGATTGAAGAGCTTGAGGTTGGGGACAGGTTAATAAAAGATGGACTTCCCCTCCACACTGCACTTTCTCAATGTTCCTTTATCTCTTGTCTCATGACTGATCAGTGTGCCTTGCTTTCTGCCTCCCCCCACCTTGGACACACCTCAAATTTGCTAGCTCCCTGCTTACAACTTAGGCTTTTTTCTACACACTCCTTGCACCAGCACAACCCACAGGCATTGCTATGTTGGAAAACTGGTGAGAAGTGACAAGGGTGGACATACTTTAACAAGAGGTCTTGCCAAAAGGGCTTTTGATCACTTTGATGTTTACTTAAAAAAAAATAGCAGCCACAGCCATCACTTGCATAAACACTGAAAACTACACAGGAATGACTAATACTGCTTTCAGTTATGTAGGCAATTTCCTGAGCTGAGGCTGAAAATACAAACAGTGATGCCCTGAATGCATAAAAAGGACAACCTTAGTCACCACATGCCACAGGAGGAGTTCTGTTTTCCTTAACAACTTCCTGCTTTCCTCTAAATCACGACTGAATTCCATTCTTTCTTGTCTTTTTGCTTTGCAACAACCTTTTAGGCACTTGAAAATTGAAATAGTCTCATTCCAACTTAGTAATTTTCTCTTTAATTTAAACCAACCCAATTTATTCAATCTGTCTTCTTAGGACATATTTTGCAAAGCTTGGACTGTGCTCACTGCTCTCCTTCTGACTCTTTTCAGCCTACCTGCATCACTTTCTAAGCAACAATATCCAGAAAAAGACCAAAGGCCTACTGTCCTGCTTTAAAGAGTAAAAGCATGTTATAGCACAGAATTACCTAACCTAGACCAGATAAGCTAACTTGTCTTCTGAAAGCACTATAGGGGCATTAGCGTGGTAGGTTAATGAATTATGTTGTAACCTGCAGTAATGAACGATGGATACCTATGCTCTGCCCTGTGTTTGCTTCCCACCGTTCACAGTAATTGTCTCAGTCTGATATAGATAAGCATTTAATTCTCTCATCCCTTTGCTCCAGTCTAGAACAGGAATACAGAGATGTTCCTCTATCCTTCTCTCATTGGAGGAAAAAACCCAACAACCCGACATATTGAAAATACTTTCACCAACCCCTCTCTCTGTACTGGCTCCTCATACTCTGTGATTTCCATAATGACGGGATCACTGGAGGTTTAAAAGCAGTCAACTCGCTTCCTCATCAATTAGAATTAGTTTAGTGCAAGTAGCAACTCTACAATTAACCGTCAGCTTTTATACATTATCAGACACTTTCTTCGTATCTTGTGATGTGAATTTTGGAATGAAAGAGCACTTGTAAAAAATCTTTGTGCTTATGGGACTTACCCTAAAAAGTATCCCAGTGAACTTGGGATGTATACTGTGAGCCAAGAAGGGCCCCAAGACACATGCGGTTACACAACATTTCATTCTAGCAGACATGGAACAGGAACAACCTACGTAGTAGCTCACTGAGCACCCACAAGCATTTGTACACTGTGAAGATGACTTTGAAGACAGGTCTAGATGAACCATTTCTGAATTTAGTAATCTGGTGTTTTTCATGATGAACAACTACTTCGTAAAAAAACACCTCTGAATGTACGTACACACACGTGTGTGTGTGTATATATATTTATATTTTTTTTTAATGTCTCAGTTTGCAAATCTTCATATTTCCATTGCCAGGCTGGGCGAGCATTTACCATACAGTTAAGTCAGTTATACAAGATACATGTTTTGCCACAAGATAATGAAAACTGCATTTTAAACCCTAAAATTTAATCTCCCACATAATATCATCCTCTGTAAGTTCCACTTGAAAAAATGATGTTTTATTCATACAATAATTATGTCCATTATAAAACTGTATTGTGCAAAGAGATTTTCAGTTGTAACTAAATGACACTGATAAATAAGACACCAGGAAAAATGCAATTATTGGTAATACCAGCCAACTGACATTTTGGTCTTCTAACTTCTCCTATACATAATAACCTTTAAGCAAAACTAATAGTAAAATTAGTGAACAGTGCATATCTTAAGTAATCTCTTACTCTACACTTTTGGGCCAGAAGAGTATCAGGCATTGCCATATACAAGTAGAGTTAAACCATACTTATTTATTCTGCCTTCACCAGTTTATTCAGTCACAGGCAATGCTGTAGCATCTATATGAATCCTCCAAAACTGTAAAGTAAACCAGGAATTACTGGCTAAGCAGCAGCCATCACAGACTGAAGCACAACAGAGGAAATACTAATCTTACCTTCACACACCGGGCAGCATTCCCCAGGGACTTTAACAGGATTTAGACAGCTCTGCCCACAGGCTGTTGCAACGCAGTGTGGATCTCCATTGATGCACTGGCAGAAAGTACAGTCGTCCTCTCGCCAGCGGTCTCCGTGAGCCTGGATCTGACCATTGGCATAGCAGCCAGCAGGGTTATTCACCGGATAAACTGGGTCTGAAATGAAGCATTGCAAGAGAATAAGAGATTTTACCTTCCCCTTTTACACCTAAACTTTAGGTATGAATAACTGCAATACTTTTGTTTGTACATTACCTAGAAAGGGTTAAGTGCAGTCACTATCAAACACTGAGAAAACTACTGAGAGTAAATGTCAAGATTGAAATTTACTGTTGAGAAAGTTAAGTCAACTTATACTGAATGTTCAAAAATTCTCTTTTTAGGATTTTTTTTTAGTGTTCTGTATTTAACTATTTCAACTCAAGTTTTGTGTGTAACAACTTTTACATATATAAATACTGCAACTCCATATATTCTAATTCATTACTTGAAATAAAAGCAGCTTTAATGTTTTAAAAATTATGTTTTACTCTTTGGAAATGTGACAAGCAACACAGATAATAGCAAAAAGCAAATTACATATTAAAGCAAATTCAATTTATAGAAATATATAAAAATAAAACTAAAAGCTTTGTTTTTAGCAGACAGCAGACATCAAATAAGCACAAGTGATTTACTCCTAAGTCAATTTCAAAAAGCATTAAGTTTGAAGACCTTGGGAGAAAAGAGATGTCTAAAGGAAAAAAAGGACTGGATGAAACTTGGAATATTTCTCTGAAGTTTCATAATTCGCTTTTGGAAGGAAGACAATGCATTTTAAGTGCAGGTGAAAGCAGCAGCAGTACTAATAACTCTTGTGTTATTATAAGCCATTGTAAGATGCTATGGTGGTATCAAACTCTGAACATTTGGAGTGGAACTGCACAGAAATTCTACCTCTACTTGGTATTCAAGCTCATCCTGAATTTTAGAGACATTTCCAATTTTAGCAAAATGGGTTAAGAAAATATACAAAACAGTTGTTTGGGAAAATAAGACATTTAAAAACTAAAATGTTTCCTAATTTCTTAACTTTGCACCTTTCCTGTTTTAGGATTACCTTGCATCTGCAATTAACTATTTTTACCTAATCCAGAATCAAATCATACACAAACAAATGAAGTGAATTTTATCATTCAACTCATGTATGGGATTCTGATTGACACAGGAATACAGACAAAGCACAGAAAAACCCTTAAAGTCTTGTGTTATTTGCTATAGTCTTTTATGTGAGTCAAAGCACAAAGTTCCTGGTATCCTTAAAAGGTCAGCAGTGTTTAGTAAAGCTATAAATTGAGCCCAGCAAATGACATTTCCTCATGCTGGGGTATCCTGCAGGACTTTGAAAGTTCTTCCTGGAGCTAAGACAAGAAGGGCTTGTACCTGTACTACACAATGCACATCAAATTAACCACGTGCCATTTAAAAATTGTTGCAGGAAAGAAAAAAAACATTGTATTTGTTTATACTTTTATCATCAATAAAACATTAGCAGGAAACAATTAATTACCTTGAAAATCAGTCATGAAATAATGCAATAGAAAGAGTGGGTAGAGAAAAATGTCACCTCTTCACCAACTAAAAAAGCATGAATGGGTGGGTTTTTAAGTATACATTCTGCCCATTTAAAAGACTCACCTTGTCAGTTTAGGTGTCACTAAACATAATGTGAGTTATTAACAAAGGAATTGGAGCTTACTTTTTTTTTTTTTTTTTTTTTTTTTTAATGTGTTTTTTAGTACCAGGAAATGTTATTGCATTCAGCAACTATAAATCATTATCCATTTTTTTTCTATCTACTGGGGATCTGTCTTGAGAAATCTCCTTTGCATGCCCTAATACACAGCAACTCATCAAGCACCAAATGAAGTCTTAACAGGTTTTCTTGATAGTCTGATTCAAAGGTTAAAAAAATGGAGCAATCAACTTCTAACATTCTATGATGATATTGCAGAACAATTTATTGAGAAATCGTAAGATAGCTGAATATTTAAATCACCAGAGAGGATGAAGGACATACCTAGAACTGCAAGTCCAATGTGAAAAATCAGTACCCACATCTGAGTTTAAGAGAGATGATGTAAAGAGCCCAGATATAGCAGATGTATAGATATGTTATTTATGTATCTATATACATTGTCATAATGATTTCATCTTGCCAAATCTAATCACAGGAAAGATTTCACATATTCTGCTAAATCAGAAGCTCACACAGCAACTTCTTCAGGCATGGATCTGCACTTACTCAGGAAGGGCTGCACCACATCAGACATATCTACTCTTAATTTTTCTAATTTGTCATTAAATGATGGAATAGCACTGAATTTTTTTTTTTTTTAATTTTTAAATTTTTTTTTAACCCCCACATCTTGAAGGCTCTTAGAAGCATAGGCACAACTGTACCAAGAAAGATGAAGAAGTCTAGCATCCTGCCTCTCACCATAATGAATGTCTAAACCAAATCTTAAACACATGGCAAATATGGACTGGTGTCTCTTTAGAATACTGAAGCCTACAGCATTTCTATTTCAGCTTGTCTACATGGGAAAACCAAGTATCAATGTATCTGATAGGAACAGATACACTAAAACATAAAAATACAAATACTAGTTAAAGAATTACTTCCTGCTTCCTACCTCACCACTGATACTTCATTATCCAGATTTTGTTTTTATAGATGCCTGAAGAAGGTTTCAATAGTTTGTAACATAACAAGCCATCCAAACAGTATTATTCACTAGATCCTGTGCTGACTGAGAAGGTTCAACTCTTCCAGATGCCTTTCTTAGACTAATTTTTATGACAGTCTTTACTTTCATAACATTCTTTGTTTTGAATGAAGCACAACTACGATGAATTTTGTTTTATTTGCTCCTGCAATAAACTACAGCAATACTGATATTAAACACACTGTGAAGTGTTTGAAACTAACATTAATACTTTGATTCCTCTCCTCTTAGGAGGAGATTTGAGATTTCCAGTTATTTTGCTTATTAAGAAGTCATTCTCAATCCCAAGTTCACATTTAAACACAGGGACCAGGAGTGCTTCATGGGTCTCTGTCTATACTGTGGCTCTTGACCCCCACTGGGACAAGATCCAGGTGAAGGGTTCCAGCCCCATCTCCCTCTGTGGGAATTCTCATCGTATTCTGGCAGAAGGTGTGCCAAGTATTTTCTAGAGCAAACAAGAAGGTCAACGTGAAATTTCCCATAGAACCCTTTTTAGGAGGGCTGTAGGCCTCACAAACAGAGAAGCAGGATGTCAACAAGGAAAGGACAAAGAGAAAAATGCTGAAGTCAGATTACTGCCCCATTTCTTTGCTATAATCGTAGAGAAGAAAAGGTGCACATATTGTTCTGGTCAGACAGAACGCGACTGGAAGAAGCAGGCTGCAAGGCAATGGAAATGTGTCCGAGGGGCACCACTATTGCTTTGGAGAATACCTAAATACTTGGTGCAGATATTAGGAACAGCTTATATTCTCTGGGAAGAAGGCCCCCCAAAAAGTACTGCACACCTGACCATGTCTAAGGAAGATCTGATGCTGAAGGG
>NW_009954497.1:907172-920011 GCF_000747805.2 Chaetura pelagica
GGAAAGAGGAAACCCAAACAGGTCAAAAGGCAGTGTCAGCATCAAAGAAGCACTACAAAAACCAAGATACCCAGACACAGCTGAATTGTAGAAATGATTTGAATTAAGGAGGAATCTGCAAATAAAATAAAGCACTTGTTTTCTCATTTGCATTGAAAAGACAAATGGAGAAAAGCAGTGGGAGTAATAAGCAACCCGGATGAAAAAGATATGGTACCTTCACACACAGGGCAGCACTCTCCTTCTGGCACATAGTACCTGTCGCAGTGTAGCTCACCACACTGGGCAGAGAAACAAATAGAGACTCCACCTTGGCATCGACAAAATCGACAAGCATCCATTCGGAACATGTCTCCATCATGATACTCCATGCTGTTAAATATACAAGTTGGCTTCACTTCTGAAAGAAGAAGGAGGAAAAAGAAAAAAAGGTATTTTACAGATATTGATAAATGGGAAGGAGTTAAACTTGTGCTGCTACTCACAGAAACAGATTTAAAAGAGATGGCTGATCTTTATTTCATTTTTTTAAAAACTAAAATACATTTTTTTTTAAGGAACATGGTCTATTTTAATGTCTGCTTCAAAAACTGGACAAAATAAAATGTTATTCAAAATTACTTTCAGAGCAATTATTTACAATTAAAAGCATAAAAATAATGAAAAAAGGCTAAGGCATTCGTATTTGCTCACTGATGTTAAATACTTCTCACTCTGGATGAGCTAGAAGCTGCTTCAAGTTTCAGGACATGAAGTAATAAATGTTTCTGTTTTAAGACGACAATTTTTGATGTTTCTTAAGAGCAATCTTCCTTTCTGCAGTACTCTGTACACAGGTGGATAAATTACACTAAAGCTGTCTGGCCCATAGGGATATCTTTAAAAAAATTCCCAACAAACATATTTTGTGACTGTGCAATCTGTTATGCAGAACTGACTACTTCTAAGTTCAAGCAACCTGGAGTTGTACTAGTCAGCTCACATCTGCACTGCCCATAGAAAATAACCTCAACTCTAATAAATATTTATGTGATCTGTTTAGTGTTTCTAAAACACAAGACTATTTCTTGTACACCCCCATCTACAGCAGAGCCCTAACAACATATAATTAAATCCAAATTTTGTGGGAAACTAAAAATCTCTGAAAATTCCCAAGTATTTTGGGAAGGACATTAGTATTTCCCTCATTAAGATAAAAAAAAATAGAAAAGAAAAAATATTTAACCACTTTTTAGAAGTTGTTATAATTTTTTTTATATTGAAGAGGCTTGGATCCAGATTATGAAGCAGACCTACACAACATGTATGTTAATCTAAAATATAACATATTAGTCATTGGGAAGCCATTACTTCACTGTTTTGTCATTACATTACTCAATGACGTAAGCCTCCTCCCACTTACCCACTTCAGGATAGACTTTTTGGCCTTCTATGACACTAGCCCACGATACCGTTTTACTTCAGGTAGCTATTTTTAACTATCTAGTAAAGAGATACATTATTTCAGAGCTACAAATCTAGCAGTCTCAAAAGCTAAATGTTCTGAAAACAGGAAGCTATTTATTTCAACAAGGTAAAAATTAAAAACATTACCAAGCTATAGATAAACCATCAAATTTCATTACATCTGAACTAAACATAGCAGAGGAAATAAAAGACAACTGCCTATATTGCTGATTTCTGTAGAATACTAGGAAAAGACTATTTATTTATGTACGTGTTCAATGCCTAGCCACAGAGGGCTGAAAACTGGGCCTACTCAATTTCACATGGGAGATGAAAAATGTTTAAATGAAAATTCAGAATTCTCAGGTTCCACCAACCCAAATAATCTTACTTTTGGGGGATAAGAACTTTTCATCTCAATTACTCATGATGATGACACAGGTTTTCTTTAAAACTCTAAATCATTTCAGGGACTCTAGTATTTCTTTCCAAATAAGCATATATTGAGCTCCAGCTGCAAGTTATTAAATATGACTGTAAAGCCTTAAAGCTGAAACTTGGAAGTATCTTGGCCAATGTTTGATTTGCATACTCCTGTTCTGTATGCTAGGCATAATGTAGAAAGCAGCATATAAAAAACACAACAAAAAAAACCCCAAACAGCAAAAGGAGGAAATACCACTGTGTCCCGGAAAACAGCCATGACCTCACTAGAAAGCAATTCACATAAACAAACACTTGAGAAATATTTCAAGTTTATGTAGCTCTAGCTGTTTGTCTACAAAGCTCCTCAAAAAGAAAAAAACATGACACCACAACTCAAAACGCCTTTAATCAATTTCCTTCCGACTTGACTGTTTTGATTGCAGCTTCCTGGATTTTTACTGATTTACCCCTCCTCTCCAAACAGTAAATCTGAATTCCTGCCTAGTTAGGAGTAGAAACATCATATTCCATGAATTATCATTCATTTTTTAAATGTCCAAACAAGACCAAACAAGGGATTGTAAATCCTGAAAAGAAACAGTATGTTTTATTCCAACAATGAAAACCCCCACAGAATATCACTATATGTGTATTTTTACTCTCCAGATTTATGGCAGTGTATACATTCAGACTAAACTATTGACCCAAGCCTATACATGCAGCCATGAGACAAGGACTGCTTTTGTTACAACCACATGTAAGACTGCAGTCATAAAGACTCAGTCAAGCCAAAACAAGCATTAAATGAAGAACTCTAGCTTTAGATACTTATGAAGTGGAAGCCTAGTGAAAGAGCAAGAATGACACCATGGAGCTCTAATAATGTATTTCTTTCACCATGATATGCTGGAAGATTCTCTCAGTTCTCTCTTTTTAAAAAAAGTGCTAATTTTATTGCCTTATTGATCTATGTATGGCATCCACAAAGGAGTGAAAGAACATCAAGCTAACATTAAATAAATGCACCTTTTCCTGAAGGCCAGTAACCATTAATTTATTATTCTGCCAATAAAGAAAGCTTTGCTGTGTGACAAAGTAATTTAAATTGACTGAACTTCATAGTACAAAGTGCTTAAAGGCATTCAGAATCCCATGCTCCTTTTATGATGCAGATTACCACAACAAAATGATGGGCATGAGATTTGTAAACACAAATTCAGTACCTGCCAGCTATCAGGTAACCCAATAATACAAGATTGATCCAGGCCAAGCGCAGACGTGGAACTGCCCATTTGTTAAAGGAGCAAAGATGGAGTGCACAGTACCCAGAACAATACAGAGTTCATACTGGCTGTGGAAGGACAGATGATACCACATCTCTGCTCCTATATAAAGTTAAGCATGACTATGGACTTGATTTAGCATTAAAGCTCCTGCCACAGAGTAAAATGAAGAACAGTTCTGGCACAGATTTAGCACTACAGATCTCACAGCCACTGCCTATTTGTTCTGGCAGCAAGAGCCCTAAAGTCAATGTTGCAGTGAGCCACACAGCCTCACACTACACAGAGACAAACTGTATTTCTCCAGATCTTTATCTCCAAACCAAACTGCAAAGACAATATGTTCTAACAAATCAGTTTTCTAAGGTTTTTTACCTTATACTTTTAAATCTAATTAAATACACTTCTACTGGCTGAACTAGTCCAAAATAAAACTTCTATTATTGAGACTTCTGTAGTTTCTCAGTACAGGTGGTTTTCTTTGATTAGAGTCATGGAACAGCTAAGAAGCATGTGCAAGTCTGGCAATCCACCCCTTGTGAAGCAGCAATTCTGCCTACAGTGTATGAGATGCTTCAGGCATCAGCTGTCTGTAGGCAAGTTTGGGCACTTTCTGTTGCAGTATCAGAAATTCCAGCCCTCCCAAAGTGGAAGCAAGAATCAAAACAATTTTCTGTTGTTTCAGGGATTAAAAGGTTCTTGATTCCAGCACTTTGGACATTCCTTCAGTGTACGGAAGGATTTGTACCAGACTCTTGGACAGAACTGGAGCAAGTGCTGTGAACTTTCAATTAAATGAAAGGGAAGGAAACTGATAAACTTGATTCCTGTGTCTATATAAACAAAATACAGAAAAGCTGTTTTTCAAAAGCTGCGCTGATAGGGAACTTAAAAAAAGAGAAGGGGACGTTTGACTGGAATTAGCCCATAACAATGTTAAAGGACAACAAATTATGCTTTGGTTCCTTGCAAATATATAAAAACAATATAAGTAGGGGGGGAAAAAAAATAAAAATGGGTCCCTACTCTTCAGGCTGTAGTGCTTAGTGCAGTGTATTCCCTATTAACACAACTGCAGAACCCTTTGAAAGTCCTTTGGTTTTACATCTTCTAGAACAGTCATCCAGAAACACCTTAGAATGAACACAACCTGTAACTATTATTTGTAAATAAGCGCAAATATTTAAATTTGTGTTTATACGTAATTGCACAGCTTCGAGCAAAGAGGCATTATTTTATGGCACCTGTGGTCTGTTAAAAAGTGGAAGCCCCAACTGACAGAAGTAAGCAGCTGCAGGATGCTTGGTAATTGCACTCTCAAATTTCTAAGGCACAGCTCGCAGTCAGTATATGTGCCTTAGCACAACATGCATTCAGGAGATCCACACATCAACTTCTAATTAGAGAAGAGGCAAGTTTGGATACTCTCTTGTTTCCAAACACTGCTGCATGTGCAGCCTTCAGTCTCTTCAGGTTCACTTGCTGATGCTTGTAATTTAATGTTGAATCGTTTTGTTGTTTTTTTTTCTTTACAAGCTCTCCCCTGAGAAAAGGCAGCACAGCAGGTTTTGTAGACAAAAATCCTGGTGAGTAATATATTTTGGGTGGATCAATGGAAACCTTGAATTAATTTCTGTAAAATGCAGGATTTTGGGAAGAACAGCTCTTGGGAATGTCTTGTTGAATTTTCCCCAAATTCATATCATATACTACCTAGTATTCTCTAGAAGGAAAGCAGATTTCAGGTAAGTGCAAGGAGTGCAACTTCATGGCAATTGGAATAACATACCTTTCAAAAAAAGCAATATTCACTCTTCCTTTCACTGAAACATACTCTGTTACAATGCACTGGAAGCACACAACAGGCAAAAATTTCATTAAGAAGAAATTATTTGCTACAGATTTCCCATGTTGCCTTATTTTCTCAGTATCTACCTCACATTTCTCAGGCACATCTGACAAATGAGCATATTTGACTATGGATTTAGTTCTTCCCTGAAAACTTCACTTCTGAACCCCCCTATATTAATCTTCAATTCCCATGTGCAACAAACAGTGCTGTGTACAGCTGTACCAGCTATACCACTAATTGTACTATTTTATGGCAGCCAGAGATTTGAATTTAGCAATTCATGCTTCTCTCTCAGGCTAAAAATCATGTTGTTACATGAACAACCCGGAGTTTGCCCTGAGGGTCATCAAGAAAGGAAGATTAGGAGAAATAGCCAGCCAGCCATCTTCTAAATCTAGACAGGGGAATAATGTGTCAAGAGGGAACATTGGCTTGATTCCCACTACCATTTAAACAATACAGAAGGATTTTATTTACAAAGATGCTTTCCTTCAAAATAATGGAATAAATACATGCCTTAAAATTGACCTTTATAATTGACTGGCCTTTGGGACAAGCACCACATTCTAACAAGATTTAATGTAATTACAAATTATTTTAACTGCAGCAGTGTTTTAAAAGGCACAAATTTATGTATCCAGGTAGTGCAACCATTTTACTTAAAATACTCTGGTCTCTGCATATATTCATGATTAAAACTTCACCCAGAACTACTAAGAGCATCGGCTCTGTAATACACTTTTTTCTTGTCACCAAACAGGAAGCTGTTCTCAGCACTTTCTACATTATTTCCTGTATAAAGAAAAATCCAAAAAGAAGCTCAATCTATACAAAGATGGACATATCAGCTACGGACAGTAGCTACTTAACAACAAGCTCCAATGAAAACACCAGGACCATTTCCAAGCAGGAATTAATGTTATCTTGGTGATAAATAAAGTCTCTATAACTGTATAACAAAATATGGGAAACCACAGATTACACGATGGGAAGCATAAGGACACACCCAATATAAATCTGAAGTATGAAAGTAATGAAGCATTAAACTACTGACTCATTGCTGTATTTAGAATCCAACAAGAACAACGATGACTCCACTATCTGCAAAGAGCAATCACTGTAGAAGTTTCTTTCATTGCAGATTAATATGCTTTTCTGAAAAAGCTAGTTTGAGACTCTGTATTGGTAACAAAGACAACCCCACAAAACCTACAGACATACTGCAGAGCTTCTAAATCAGTTTTATACTAAATCTGGGAAAAGTGGTTCTGAAAGAATGACTGATCTGTCCCCAAAATGATGACAAATAACAAAGAGAACATTCTGCAGAGTATCTACATGACACATATTTTGCTGCCCTTATTCCTTAACTACTCCCTCAACGTTGGACAATGCTGTTCTGCAACAAGAGCAAACCTCTTTCCTACACAGTAAAGGCAGCCTCTCCATATTGCCCTGAACATACAACTCTGCACCTCTCACAGTAGCACATGCAATAAATACTGCAGAAGACAGGCTTGCTTTAACACTCTGAATGTCATTAAGGATACCTAAATATAAAATTTAGTTATCCCACAATACACAAATGAGTTTTTTTACAGTCTATATATACTTCCTCATACTGGATGCTTTGTTTTTAAGGTAACTCAGATGATCAGTATGCATCCTGACTGCTTTTTTCTAACTCCTTTGCCCCACCTCACTCTGACCAACAGATTTAATTCTAACATTAAATAGATGTTATAACAGCTGGAAAATTTATGTTAATATGACTGAGCACATGCCCTTTCTATTTCATCTTCTTGCCTGTTTTCAGAGGTTTTCAAACAGAGAAGTAATGGAACTCGTTGGTAACACTGATTACACAACTTTCCCACTTAACATCTATAAACCTATTAACTTGCATTTGATTAAAACACACTCTTTAATCCTAATTGGAAAGGATGACTATAAGGAATTCAGCATTTTTCTGGCAGTTTGTTCCAACAGCTAACCACCCTCACTGCTGAGAACAGCATGTCCTAGATATTATAGATTTGGCTCTTGTTACTTTTGATCACAATTTTTTTCAATCAAGTGAAGAAATTGATCTAAGAATATCACTGTAAGATATTTTCTCCATCTGTCACTGCTATCTACTACATCCTTTCTGCCCTTGTTAGTATTTCAGGACCCTTTTAAAAAACAGAACTGGATATTATATTCACCTATCAATCTCACAACAATCCCTTGTCCTCTACATTTGAAATTGACAGATGTAATGATGGGGATTTTATTGATTTATTTCTTTATCTAGTGGTTTGTCATTGCACTACACCTCTATCCAGTCAGTTCTTGTCAGATTAGGATTCCAAGGAATTCAGAGTTTTCAGAATTGTGGCTTGCAATATTTGTTCCTGTAACAAGAACCACCTAGCCATCCTAAAATGCACTTGAAAAAACCCAAACTATAAAGCAATGAAGATAAAGTTCTATGACTATTCTGTCATCTTTACCAGTCATCTGTCACACAATCCAAACGTTATATTCAGAACTCCTCATGAGTAGTTTTCATGGTTGCTCCCACCTCATTGATAAAAAATATTTATAATTTCATGCTTATAACATTTTCTTCCCAAAATGAGGCATCACTAATAACTGCACCTGGAAGTTTCTCACTTCTAAATACACCTAAAGTGGTTTCAAGTCACATCACACAGTATTATTTTTTAAAACATTACTGTAGCATTAAGTTGCATAAAGACAAATATCCTTTTAAAAAGAACCCATAAATGTTTAACTTTTCTGACCGGTTTCTTAGAATTATTTCTTTTTATAGAGGAACTTATCACAAAATAATTTTAATATTTTAATACTGATGCTTTAAGGACTGATGTTTTAAGTTTGCCTTTTCTTGTTTAAGAAATATTACCTATTCCTACAAACCTTCATTTTTCTTCAATCTGGCCTTTTTGCCTCCCTCTGTGGCATCAACTTCCCTTCAAAACTTCCTGTTTTTACTTCCACGTTCTGTGTCTTCATAGGCTACTAAGTGGAAGATTAGCAATTGGAAAGCCTGAGAGGCAAAAAGAAATCCTGACCCAAAAGGAGGCTGAACCCTTGGAGGGAGTTACAGTGTAATTAATAAGGGAATGATGCACAGGGCAACAATGCTAAGACGGTCCGAATTCACTCTTAACAATTAGAAATTAATATAACTCCTCCTTGGAAACAGGATATGAAAATGACTAGGGAGAAAAAAAAAAAGTGAGCAATTTTAACTGCTCCATTTAACACCTGATATGATATATACTGCAACAATTTTGACACAACTTCGAAATTAAAGAGAAACAGGAATGTCAGCAAGGTGGTTCGTACCTTTGAGATTCATTCACTGTTTCACACCAGCAAAGACGACATATCAGAAATTGGTTTTGCATTTCTTGCTCAAAATACTAAGGCAAATCCTGAATCAAACATTGCATTAAGATGTACAACACAGTCAAACCAAATTCAGAGATGACAGTTTGACAGAATTATATAAATATGAGACAAAGGAAGATTAATATTACCTCAGTATAACAGCCAGTAAGTATATAAACAAAAATCAGGTAAATTGCATTGAATTCTACATCATCTACAATCTTATTTCAAATAGCTTTCAGATAAATTGTTTCACTAAAGAATCTGTGATTCTTCCTGATACAATTTTTTTTATTCATATGAAATAATTTTTACATACAACCTGCCACTATATGTACTAAGTATTATTTTTTGAATCAGCATTTGAGCATTTAAAATACTGCTATGTGTAAGTATCACAAACATTCTCCTGGGACAGTGTCTCTCTATGTGTGTTTTTGTGCATATGCAATGAAGAATGGAAAATAAAAGCTGTTTCAAATATTATGATACAAGTACCACTAAACAATATTAAATATTGTTGGATAAATATTAATTGATAAAACTACACCAACATATACATTTTCATGCTTATATGTTGTGTATGCATGCAACTCTTCAAGACTATTTTCCCCCTTTTATCTACCAACAATCAAATATCAAAGTGTCTTCCAAACTCACCATATACAGCATATATGCTGTTATATACATATATATATCTCTCATGGTGCAATCATGAGATATGGTTACTTGTATGAAAATTTTGATTTTTCAAGCATTTTCTAAGCCTTTAAATAAGGAAGCAAAGATTGCAAATCAGTCTACTCTTATACTGACTTACATTTTCCAAAGGTTGTACAACTGCATTAAAAGTAACTTTGCCAAAGCTTCTTAAAGCAAACCCATAGTCTAAACAGCATCCTTTTGTTTACAGTGCTGCAACCCGCAGTTCCAAAGGTTCACAAAAATTTCACTTCTAAAAGGAGTCTACTGTTAGCTACTGGCAAAGCAGTACCTGAAAAACACACAGCGAGGGAGTCTTGCTAAAACTGTAATTCCCTGGATCACAGGGAAAACTACATTTGAAATTAAAGAAACATGACAACTTGCCAATGACAATTTCCCGCTTAAGTATCTTCAGCAGAACTTCCAATTTCCTCCTACTGAACAAAGCTCAAGAAAATTATTTCTCTTAGATCTTGACAACAGGGTAAAAATAACCAAATGCCCAGCATCTCCCATAGACAGATAAAATCCTCCTCCCTAGGTGCAAGAGAAAGCTTCACGTACCATTGACACATTCAAAGACATCACAGCACTTGCCAGGTGTTCCATCTCCACGCGAGACTATCTGGGGAACGGAGCCTGCCTCGCACATGGGGAAACCACAAAGATCAGAGAGACACTCGCATCTGAAACCAAAGAACAGTAAGGAAAACCCCATAAATAAATGAAGCCACACACAAGGAGGAAGAATAAACAAGACGAAAACAGAAAGCTAGAGCAAAAGTTCTGGTATTAGCATATTCGTATCTTAGAATCATCTTTTAATAACCCATCAACCAAGATAGCTTTTCAACCTGAAGGTTTTTTTTCAACCACCTGAACACTTTTTATGCTGGTCAAGCAAACAGGAAGGTGGTACTATGCAACACCAACATTTTTCTAGTGCTGTGCGTAAAAACACAGAAAAAACCCCACGTTGTTCCAGAATGTTCAAAAATAATTGCATTCTCCAGACTTGCAAAATTAGGCTTCTCCTCCAATTCTCTCTGAAAAATCAAAACTGGTGAAATACAAATGGCAGTAACTGCATCCATTAAGCAGAAGAGTGTTCTCTCATTAGAAAAAAAACATACTATATCCAGTTTTGTAAGTGGGAATAATTAAAAAGAAAGGAAGACCATGGAAAATCATTAAATCCAAGCCATATGAAAATAACTGCATGTTCTTTTTTGGTTTTTGATGGTGCTGCCCTCAGTTTGTGGAGAGGCAAAATAATGTGACAGGCTAGGTATAGTAAGTACTGTGAATAAATTTAGAGATTGGGTCATTCTAAAAATAATGTTTTCTCCATTTAAGTACTATTTATTTGCTTATTTAAGACAACAGCCTAAGGAACTGGAAGATATGAAATGTAGATAAACAATAGTCATGTTTCTTTCCAGATTCTTTGCTTTATGATTTACATAATAGTTTAAAAGTTAAACACTAAAGACTTGGGTAAGTTAACATTTAACAGACTTCCTGCCCTGAACAATAGGTACCTGATATGGTTAAACAGCAATGATTCAATAGAATGCAATACAAAATGAACAAAAAGAAATATAAAATATCATAGTGCAGAAACTTCATGGAATAGGACTGAAATTTTTCAATTGCAAATCACAATTTTTTGGTAAAAAACTTGCAGATTAATTTAGCACACTGCTAATACCTATGAATTTCAAAAGGAAAAGAACTTGGCAGAAGATCCCATAATCTTGAGTTAATGAAATGAAAATAAGAAATTAAAGTAATAACTGTAGTTGTTAATAAATATTTCAAATATTCTAAATATTTCAAGACAACCCCCACATTAAACCATCCATTAGTAAGAAGCATCACCAGCACTTAATGCATTTGCTCACTCTTTAGGCTTAAAAGAAGTCTGGTTCTCCTCTACCATGCATGTCTCCTTAACTGCCCCACAGCCATTTCATCTCAGACAAGGGTTCAATGAAAGAGGAAGAGCCATCTCACAACAGACCAGGTTTTAAGATCTTTCTCTTAACCCTCATCAGTGTTAGATAATGTTGTTACATTCTGAACTGTAAAGTATTACTCAAAAGGAAATGAGCAAGAAGAAGTACCAGTGAAGACAAGGAATCTCACAAAACCTGAAAATCTGAAAAAATGTTCTTAAAATACTGCATTATAGCAGCGTGTAACTAGAAAGGAATAAATGAGTCCTTGAAAAGACAGTAATAATTAATTCACAGTTGACAAATAACATTAAATACTTCAAGACAAGGTGACGCAATTGAACGTTATATGCCCATATATACTACAGTATCATGACAATTTTAAAGTACACATTTCAAGAATTTTTAAAAATAATATTATGCTTACCATAACAATCAAGGATAAACAAAATCAACAAAAAATTATGAATACAGCAAGAAATGTTTTACTTATCATACCTATTCTTCTGATTTTTTTTCTCAACGTCTTTGTAAATACAAAAAAAAAAAGGTGGGGGGGAGGAATCTAGTTATTTTTTTTAGTGTATGCCCTTTGCCTTCAGAGATGCAGAAGGAAAGAAAGCATTATGGCTTCTAATAAATGGGATCCAAAACCCCAAAGAATTTGTGACAGCAGCTTCCCTTTAAGATGATAGTGAATTATATTGCAGAATTCTGTGCTATTTATTGCTGTCCCAATACAAATAAGGTGAAAATACTAGGTTTCACTTGAACCCCCCAATATTCAACATCCAGGTAACCTCTGGGAAAAAGAGTAGATCAAACTTCCTGAAAGCTCTCATCTTTCATGGAGAAAATGGCACACATGATGGAAGTTCATTTGTGGATCTTGATTTTTCAAGTAAGCTTTTTCAGGCATGCCTGTTATCTTCTCTACTTTTTGCCTCACATTCACTATCTTTGATGATTTGAGTTGCAGAAGAATACGAGCCAATTAATAGCTTGCACTTCCCCCCTCTCATTTTCTTCCCAGTCAATCACTTTAAAAACAAAACAAAACACAAGAACAAACAACAAAAAAGAAAATGAATTGCCAGACTAAATAACTTAGGAGAGGGCAATCTTCCAGAAGAAGGGTTGAAAAAGATGTTTAAAAGACTGGTGGGAGCCAGTGTTCCTTTCTGCAGAGAAGACTCCCATTCAGAATAATCAAAGCTTCAGGGACTCATTCACAGAGTAAAAAAAAAAAAAACAGAACTCCACGGCTCCAAAATTTTATAAATTGACTTCCCATTTGGTTAAAAAAATAATCCATGCATAGAAGAATGCCAAAGTAGCAAATGGTCTCAGATGGACTTTTAAATAGTCTGCATTCTTTTCAGCCAGCTCTGCTAGGAAAGCCTTTGACCATCATCCAGGCTATTAGCATGGAAAACATTGTTTCAGAGACAGAAGTCTTTCAAGAAGAAACCCAAGGAATTCTGGTAGCCAAGCATGGCTGTCCCACTGCCAAAACAACATCTGGAAATTCAGAATAAGTGATCCCATTCTCAATAGGAGAGCAAAATTAACTTTACAGTACTAGATTTTTCTAAAGTGCATTTTGGAGCAGAAGGACGGATGGAAGAGAAGTTGTAGGCCAGCTCTGTGCTCTACCACAGGCAGCTATCCACCTCTAGGGTGGTTCTTCACCTCAGTATCTGGCATTAGGTTTGAACAAGTTTAGCAGGCTAGATTGTGATAATCCTGTCAATAGGGCCCATGGTC
>NW_009954497.1:920068-935415 GCF_000747805.2 Chaetura pelagica
GAGCTGCTCTCTCTATAACCATAACTTCCCGAGGAAAACAGACACTGAAGTTACTACAAGGACATCTTCCCAGAGAGAAGACAAGTTTGTATGTTGCCTTCTCTCTTTACACAGCCTGCAGTGACACCACTGCAAATCAAATAGCACAGTGCCATCCAGAAGTTCCAAGATTAAAGAGAGGTCAGTACTTGAGGTACCAAGAAATTGACCCTCACACACCTTACTGGCAAAGGCTATAAAGACACACATCCATTGGGATGTTATACCATAACAACAGTCATGTCAAGTTAACATGAGTGTGTCCTTTTAACAAGGAATAACAGTTCTATAAGAGAGCACAATGTCTCCTAAGAAGAGGGCCCAGAAAGAAGAAAAAGAAGAATCAGTTATGCTAGAGACTTCATGGAGTGCAACCTGAAAAGGTGCAGGATGGCCTGGAAGGAACTGAGAAACCAAGTAAGAAGACATCTGTACTGACATTTTACAAATACAGAATCAAACTAACTGGTAACAGAAATTGTCTCCAATTGTCTTAAAAAAGAAAACAGTAATAACAAGAATCCTAGAAATTTCAACAACTGAGCAAGGGAAACTTCAGTATATGAAGAACAAGAAACAAGATGATGTTCATTAAGCCATGCTTTACAGATTAAGAAGGTAACTGCTTCAGTAATAAAAATGACCTGATTTTTAATTTCAGATTTTACATTTTTCAAAATACAAATAATTTCATTGCTTGTTTCTTTTATGTTTGAGGGGGTTTTTTTGCTTGTTTTTTGTTTTTTTTTCCTTTTTATTTATTTTACATAAGCTTTGTCTTTTTTCCTTTACATCATCAAAAATACAAAAAGGAAAAGAAAGAGGACAAAACCAAAATCAAACAGAATACTTACAAATGACAATTTTTACTTAAAATCTAATTATCTTGGTCCATTTACTTGTGTTATTAAACAGATGAAAAGAAAGAAGGGCTTGGTTAGCCACAGAAAAGCTGTTTTGATGCTAGGATCAAAAGAGTTTTCCAGGCACAAGGCATAATGGCTATGAAATTAAGAACAGGCAACCCTGAAAAGAAGATTTAGTACCAGTGAATGGGAAGGTTGGGATGGGGGTGTGTTGAGGAGAGGGATATTGCTATTTTGAGGATAGAAACAGAATTAAGTCTGAAACACTGAGACTAGAGAAAAGCATTCCTGAACCATATATCCTATTCCTCAGGAGATTTTACCATGGTCCCTTTTTTTCCTTGCAGGAATCAAATTTGCTTTAACATTACTAGAACTTGTGTTACCTAAATGTAGTACAGAAAACTCTCACAGATCTGTTAAAAATATAAACACTTAAGGATACTGTAAAATGAGGTATTTCCAGAAGAGAACTCCCATTATCAATGCTTGATGAACTAACTAGTGGCAAAGAAAAGAGTTTAAGTGTCATTAAGCATAGGTTATAAGAGATAACAATACAGCAAAATGAAATATTTACACAGCAGTCACATGAAATCATTGAAAGATTATATCCATGTTACTTACACTTGAAGTCACTATGTGAATTAAGTAGGCAAGAGCTTTAAACTGGCCAAGACACTGCTTAAAGAATCAACCAAATGCTAGTCTTGGAAAATATTACACCAGTTTTACACAGAAAGTGCCACTGCAGGCAAAGACAAAGCCATTGGGACACCTCTATCTAAGAAGTTCAGCTAGAATTTTCCTAAATCTTCAGACTCACAGACTGAGGAGTTTTCACCCACAATGTCAGGGTCACTTTTCTATATATTTTACGTTTTCAGTTTTAAAGATGTGATTAAGCAAGTCAGTTATGAAAATATTCATTTTTCCTGGAAAGCTTTCAGTATTTTATTTTGGACATCAATAATAAACCTGTAGAAAAAGATAGCAGAAGAACTGTGGAAGTTGCATGTAACACTTATTATTGGATTATTTCCAAATGCTCAAAAGTTTTGTATCACTTCTGTGAAGTGACTCATATGGAAGTTCTTCGTATTCTATTCCTCTAGGGGGTTTACTTATCGAGAAATCAAAGCTAGCATGCTCCCAAGTAAGATTCCTTTCTACAATTCTGGATCTTGTTACAAACAGATACACAATATAACAGTGCATTTTCCTGTAAGTATAGTAATCTTTATACACTGGGGGCATTTAAATGGGACAAAAAGCAACTATCAGCTTTTAATTAAAGGTCCTGTGAAAGAGAAGATTTTTTTGTGCATCTTTTGCATATTATTAGCATTAGGAAATAGCAAACAGATGCAAAGCAAGGGGAAAAGTCATAAAATCAGCATTCACATCAAACAGATTATCATCTTTCCACGGCTTATTAGAATCCATTAAGTTCATTTGACTAAAAGACTTGATTTCATCCTTTGACTAATGTTAAACCAAGTGAGCTCTTTCCCATAGGAATGAGTCAGGAAAAGAAGACAGTCACAAAAGTCACGCCATGGAGCCAGTAAGCACACACCCACTGGCCAAGTGCACTGACTTCTCAAGAGCACTCATTTTTCAAGTAGACTGGTCTATGTATAGACCCTTTTGAATTCATCAGTGTATTAAATAAAACACAATACAAGACAGTCCAACCCTTTATTTCTCTCATACTTTGCTGTGTCAGCTTATGTTTTCCTCTGTTGAAGTTCTCTTTATTTTTTACCACTATGTACCTCACTTATTCTTTCCTTAAGTTTATCAGCCTTACGCTTCATTATACAACAAACACTTCAAAACCAAAGGTAATAGTTAAGATGCTATACAAATGTTAGTCATCTGGTATAAGAATCTATTTATTTCCTTATTTCATTACTTTTTAATGAGCAATTATAAATATGTGATCCTCTTACAAATAAAACAATTCCTAAAGACTTCTGGTCAAGAATCACAGAAAATAGTTTTGAGTAATTCATTAACTTCAGCAATACTGTAACTCCAAACTTTCTTACAACTGAACGACATAACTCTCTTGAACTAAGCCACCAGGGACTCAACATAAACAAACAAAAAATAAATAAAAAAAAAGAAAAAAGAAAAAGCAAGTTATCCAGAAGTGGCAAATATGACTCTCCTAAAAATGTGGAAGAAAAATTATAATTTAGCTTCTGAATTTATTCCATTATGGACTAAATTTAAAATGAGTCCAGAAGATTGCTGCAGAATTCCAGTGTTTCTGAAACCAAGCGACTAAATGTGATTTATGAGACTTTTGCCATGTAATATGAACCATGTATGCAGAAGTGTAACCGTTTTCTAGAAACAAGATCCATGAAATTCCACCAGTAACATTTGAAGGAACAGTAGTGTGAAACCGTTTATTTCAAAATGGTGCACAACCTTCAGTTCCACTTCTTAAATACTAAGTAAGTTAAGAAAGAGAGAAGGAAGCAGCAATTTCTGGCTTTCACACCTGCTATTTTTCAGAGGAAACACAACTTCAAACTCTTTTGATATGACTTCAACAATGTTGATATAATCTATATATATATACACGTATGGTTTGGTGGAAACTTCTGGGAAATTCTCATGTCTACTTCTAAAATGCAAAAATCCAAGTGATAATTCTGTTGCTTTTTTATGTATATGAGTCTCCCTAGGCATCTGTACAGTTCTGAGTTTGAAGAAAACTGTCAAAGACAGTATTGATACAACCAGAAATATGACTGTTGAAGTCAGAAACTATTCTGAAGCAAACCACCTATTCAATTTCCAAACAAGTTTACAGCCAGTTAAGCAGAAGAAATGGGAGAAAATAAGAGTGGGAAGTTGTGGGGCACAGGAGGGAAAGCAATATTCAGTATGATCAAGTTAAACACCAATTCTTAGACTGACAGCAAATACAAGAAATTGTAACAGAAAGACATGTCTAGCAGCTTATTATAAATTGAAAGCTTAAACACCAGCTTGCTTGTCAAGAATGCAAACAAACCAACATTCTACAGACACTAAAATTTAGTTCTACTTCCAAGCATAAAACATCATCCAAAAGTAGATATAAACAGGAGTTATTTGGGTTAAAATTTATTCTTAAATTTAACAGTAAAGGAGTAAATGTAACATTAACACAGTACATGACCAGATTAAAGTCCTACGTATGCTTTTCCATTAAAACTCATACTAAAAAAGCCAGCTTATTGCATAACTACAATAAAAAATTCCTCCCATTTTGCAAATGCTGGGGGAATGTGCATATGGGAAATGTGTTCCTTTATTTGTCTTGAAAGGTTTTGCAATTCAGTACTTCCTAGGAGTTGGTAGAAGAGCATGGATGCATGTTTTTAACTTACACAATACAGGACCAAAAAGCTGATTTTACAGAAGATGCAAGCAGGAACCTTTATATTTAAAATATTTTACAGCTGCTTCTGCAGAACATTCATGTGCTATTTCTTCTGAAAATTTTCTTGTGTTTTCTCTCTTTGTTAGATGTCCCTGACGCTGGAAAGTCAGCTATCAGGTTCCAGAAATGTCTTGTGTTTCAAGCGCTTCTGTTCAAGTTTTATTGAGATGGCTTTAAAAAAAAAACCAAAAATAAACTTACCATCTTCTTCTCATTTGTGGACTTCAGGAAAATATGGCTGCCTGCCAAAACAACCCACACTGTGAGGCTGGATGCCAAGGCAACAATAACTATCACTGAGAACATCTAGGAATTGTTGAAGCAGCTGTAGTAAGGGAGGAAGAAAGGGACTGAATTTGAATTCAGTTAGTAATAGTATCTCTTGGAAGACGAATGAGGAAAAGGTAGATATGGAGCATGGGTTACCTATAAAGGCCACACATGTGCCCTTTTACCCTTATTCTTTGCACATATTCAGTACAGTGCAGTCTGTAAACAGGAATGAATACCACTTTGACCGGAATGAAGAAAAATGGTTTTCCTGGACTTCTCTTAGGCGTTCTTTTTAAAGACTAAAATACATGAAAATGCCTAAACACCTATTTCCAGATACTATGAAACTTCACAAAAGTGCAATGTTCTATTTAGCCTTTTCATCAACTGTTAAAACAAACAAAACTCTATTGCAAGCCTAAGGTCAATGTGCAAATGGTTCAGCTGGAATCAGTGTGCAGCTTTCCTTCAATAAAAAAACCCTTCCTCTTCAGTACAGAAATTAATCTCCAATTCAAGATCAAGGGTTGCAACGCCAAGGTACTGGATGGTCAGATGTACTTGAGAAGACAAGGTGGTCTGCTAGAGTTAAAGTACAAGAGGAACAATTTGAGCAAGTTGGCCACAATAGCTGGAAATCAGAGTTTCTACAACAGCGATGAAAGAACAGAACCTTTAATGTGATTTTGTTAGACCTGTGGTCCACCTACCCAAATTACTCAGAAGTCAAGCCCTGAACTGAAATCTCAGGATGACACAGGTGCTTGGATTTGTATTTGGTCTTACCAGTTCCAGCTGAACTTTCCTTTAACAAAAACTGGAATCCACAAACACTTTCTCTTGGATACCGTTTCTTGAGAATGAGATGAGTGGAGGAGAAGGATCTAAAATTCTAGAACAAATACAAGGGAAACCTTTGTATCGGCAAATGTTGCTTAAGAGAGGTACAGACAAAAAAGAGAAAAAGTTACGCCTCTTGAAAACTCATGACTGCCCTGTAAAGAAGGTTGGGAAAATGAAGTGGTGAATCCTGTACTGAACACTCAAAAAGTGCATAATAAAATTTAGGCCTTCCAAAGACAGGAAGACCTAAGAAAATAATTTCCACAAATATGCAAGAATCATGTCATATTTTGATAAAGAATGATGTAGGAAAAACTTGGCCCAGCTAAGAAGAATAAACAGGTTGTACTGTACTCTACCTATTGAGTTGGAGAGATGCAGAGGCCGTCAGGGACTTGGAGGCCACCTCTATAGATGCTATCAGCAGAAAAAACATTATGCAACTAGCTATGTGTGGGTACACTCAAATGCAATGCAAATATAAATTGGTGATAGCTTAAAAGAGAACTACAGAATTATAGATTTCCCAGTTATGATTCTAGTAGCTGCCAGGAAATTATTAGAACAGAACTGTGCTGGTTTATGTGTAGCTGTCACTAGGATCCCCTAGACATGAAATACATATTAACATGAAATACAAACTATTGGCTGATAGATCTAATGCAGTGACAAGTTGTGGACACAATAGATGATACAATGACAACAGGTACGAGTGTCATAAAAGGGGATACATTAAAAGCAAACTCTTAGTGGACAAAGTAATCTAGAAGGATAACAAAATAATAAACACATTTAAATTATCTCTGAAGATGTGTGATCTTTGCATCAACAGCTGTCGCAGGGCCTCCGTTTCAGTTTACTAACAGGAAAAGACAGCATGGCTGACTTAACTGGTATCTATACTGCAGGAGGTCATCATATTGATTCCTGCGTGTTTGTCCATGATGACCTCCTGCAGTATAGATACCAGTTAAGTCAGCCATGCTGTCTTTTCCTGTTAGTAAACTGAAACGGAGGCCCTGCGACAGCTGTTGATGCAAAGATCACACATCTTCAGAGATAATTTAAATGTGTTTATTATTTTGTTATCCTTCTAGATTACTTTGTCCACTAAGAGTTTGCTTTTAATGTATCCCCTTTTATGACACTCGTACCTGTTGTCATTGTATCATCTATTGTGTCCACAACTTGTCACTGCATTAGATCTATCAGCCAATAGTTTGTATTTCATGTTAATATGTATTTCATGTCTAGGGGATCCTAGTGACAGCTACACATAAACCAGCACAGTTCTGTTCTAATAATTTCCTGGCAGCTACTAGAATCATAACACTACACTTGTCATTGGTCAATTGATCCAAAGCCTGCCGCGACCTAAACAGTGATTGGTTCCCAGCCTTAAGCACACACATGTGCAGTCGTGACCTTGTTGTTTACTTCGCTGCTCACTCTTTATCCCTTGGTCAAGGCCCAGGTGTTTCCAGGAAAGGCTGGATTGCTCACATGCTCAGTAAAAGGGCTCTCTACACTGTATGTTTTCTGAAAATGCTAACAACTACTTTCCCAGTGGAATTTATATGATGCATAAGACAGCACAAAGTTCTATTAGAAACAAAAGACTACAAATAATAAAATCGGCAATTTCTTCTTTTGGAATCAAAAACCAATTCAGTAAGGGTATAAAAGATTAAGAGACTCTCTCTAATATAAACCACTACTATTCCTTAGTATCTTTAAAACTGCTAAATTAAGCACACTCATGTTAAAAATATTATAGTATAGGACAGATGCAAACCAATGTTTTCTTAATTTAATAGATTATTCTTCAAGTGAAACATGTTTCTGTAAATTTACTCTTTCTCCTACTCTTTCTTCCCTTGAAGGATAATTTTAATTATGATAGTAACATCTGCTTTTGTACTCTTCTAAGTTGTATTGAACTTATATCCAAATGTAGCTTAATGTAAAACTCAAGTAAAAAATGTACTTGGTACCGCATGAAGTATTGCTCATTTTCTTGAGCTGTATAAAAATGTAAGTATTTAAGAACTGAGGGGGCAGAGCTAGGCAATTGAGAGTTTAGTACTTGCAAAGCCACCCAGCTATCTCTAAGTGATAGTGAAATGGTCTGATTCAAAGAATCTTCATGCACTCATCCCTCACATCCAAGTGTTTTGGGTTCCAATCTTGTAATACTGTGTCTGTGAAAAGCTCTTCTTCACTCTTCTGACATATGAAAAAGTCATAATGACTTATCTTTTCGTTTCAATTAGATTTATTAAACAGTTCACTGCTTTTAAAAGTTCTGTCTCTCTGCAACTTATCTGCTTCTGTTAAGCTTAATTTACTTGTTTTTTCCCCTTGTCCAACTACCACAATAATATTTAAACTGCTTTTTTAAAGCTAACACTCAAATACAAAGTAAACTACTGGAGATTTTCATGGATAAAATTATATATAAATTATTTCTGAACTACTTCTAAACTAGAACATATTCAGGTTTATGGTGTGATCTTTTAAAATAAGTATGTCAAGCAAACATATTATTGGGATTTAATGAACATATTCCTGGATACTTCTCTCAGAAGGATATTATTATATCCTATATTACCAGCAAGATATTCAAGCCACCATATGCACTCTGCAAAATTCATCTCAGGAGGTAAAGGTCCACAAAGCTGACTCACTGGAAGTGATTCCATTCCAGAAGTTGGGGGAGGAGGGGTTGGGAGGTTATGTTCTTTGTTGTTACGTAGTTTGGGCAAGGGGTTACATTTCTATTCGGTTAGAGTAAATCATCTGCAAAAATACTAATGAAAAAGCCCTCTGATTAATTTTAAAGCTAGAATTGAATACAAGGAAAATGACTGGTGGCTACAGAAGACAGAAACTGAGAAAGGAGATGCTCTGATGGTCAGATTTTTATGGGAAGATTAGTATCTTCAAAAGACAAAAATCAAGTTTCATAAAACTGACTCTGTCAAAGCAAAATCGGTTGCATAATAGCACCCTTTTGTCCTTCTCAATTCACTCCTCTCTCAGTTTTCCAACTTTCTTTCTCAGAAATGATGTCAAGATAAGCAGGCTTCAAGTACTTAGTCTTAGTTCTTTTTAGTATTGGCACAGTATTAGTATCTTTCTGGTATCTAGAATTTTCTTGGTTTATCTAGTTTTATTGAAATACTGACCAAGAATAGCTGGAAAAAGGTGTACATTATAATAGAGTACTAAACTAACCTTTAAGTTACCAGATTTGTAACAGGCAACAGCAGGGAGAACAGAAACTTGAGCAAGGGAAGGCTACTATTAGATTACATGAAAGGAAAAGACCACAGAAGCAGAGGGATAAGACTAAATTTACAAATGATTCTAGCAAAGAGAGAAGCCAGAAAGAAAAAAAAGATAATCCTGAAATATTTGGCGCAAAGCTATCCAAATATGCCATTTACTCTTTTCTATGTAATCCTACAAAAAATGCACAAAATCATGTGAGAAATAAAGATATAAAGCAACAGTAGTTACTGAAGTCAGTTCCTGTTAAAGTCCATATTGCATAGACAAAAATTTAAGATATTTTGATGAAGATCTTTACACTTAAAAACAAATTCTCAAAGGGATCTGAAAATTTGAATAAAATTCAGTCACAGCAGAAAAACTGTATAAATTTGACTATAATGAATCCTGTATTCTTCATAATGATCATCCCTTCATTTAACTTTGTAACATTAAGCTTCTATTAAGAAAACTGTGATAACATGTTCTCTGTAATAGCTCTAATACATTTTTATTTGATGAGTTTCTTGGAGAAGAGAGCATCTGTATCAAGAGCAGAGACAAACATGTAATTTAACTTTCCTAACATGATAGCTTGAAATTGAAGGTATTTTGTGACAGTCTGATGAAAGTTGAAACAACCAGCATTTTGATATTAATGCCAAATCGGCAGGCTGTTCTATTTGCAGTATTGCATTATAAATCAGTGGGAAAATAAATGTAACCTCTCAATGCAAGTACAATAACTTACAGTATCAGATGTTTGCTTACTATTCCCACTCTCTCCCTGGCATTGCAAGTTTTCAATATTATGAATATGCATCCAGGAGCTCATTCATAAAACAAATACCAACTTAACACCAAATTTAAGGATCTGTTTTCCTAGCATATTACATACAAGAAAGCAGGCAAGAACAAGGTGTGGGACAGAAGTCAATCTCCTCCTGCTGTATGTGAAGTTGTCAGCTGTTAACTACGTAACACACCATCCATCCTCAACCAGGATACTCTCCTTGACCAATCTCCAATTCTGCTGGTATTAAGCTTTTATTTCAGTGCCAGTAAGCAAACAACAGAAAGTAATTTATTGACAAAGTCCATAATGTCAAACAGTTTCATGAAGCTTAAAGAGTGCCATTTCTTTTGAACTTCATTCTACTGATTAAAATGTGATATGGCTTTAAGTGATCGTAAACTGAATTACAGACAATGTGATGTTAGTATTTCATCGTAAGTTCAGCCAAAAATTCCAGAACTGAGGAAAAACTTCCCCTCTTCCCAGTGTAGAGTTATTCATCCATAAATCTGCACTTTCCCTTGAATATAAAGCTCCACTGTTTACTGAAATTTGAGGAAACACTGAACCTGAGTTCAAATTATTTGACTTTCATCTTTCAAGTAACTGAACTTAGTTTTTCTTTTCGCTCTCCTTTCATACATACACTTCTCTTCCCTCCAAACTTCATCCAACATTTCTTTTCTGATTATCCCCAGGCATGTGTTCCTTCATTGTCTCCTTCAAGTATTATCTTTCACTACAGCACATGATGATTATGGCACTGTCTTCCTTAAGAAGCACAGCAGTATATTAAAATCTAAATAACTAAATACATTTCCAGCTGGTACACAACATGTGAAGTACCTGTATTATCTTATTTGTGCCAGATTCAGCTGCTCTTCTCCTCAGCTATTCTATTAAAAAGTGCATTATTGCTTTGGCTGAATGAAGGCAAAAAAATGCAGCAACCCACAGAATAACTATATACAGGAACACAGACTGAGTCACAAAATTAAAAATTAATGGAGGAGTATAAGACATTTAAAATTGTTTCAGTCTGCCTGCAGACTCAGAATAGGTTATGCTATTTAAGTTTTTTTGTAGCTTTACATATCCAGAAGGACAGCTATTAACATAAAAACCTCCTCAGATTTGATCCTAAGATTCCAGGAGCTAAGAACCCATCCATCCCAGCTCTGATCCCTTGTCAAACTCTGATCCCAGTAATGCACAGCAATCTGACTTCCAAGAAGTTTCACTGCAGTTCACAATTATCTAATATTTCACAGACACTAAGCCTGCCTATACAATCGGGGTCTTTGTCTACAGGAGATGGGATTATGTGTTTTGTCACTTAAGTACCATGCACAAAGAGAAATATGTTTCTGATAGTTAACTGGCTATATTTTTAAACATTACCAAAGAAAGAAAAAGATTCTTTCAAGAACATGTTTACTCTAGGTGTTTTAGTTAAGATCAGTTCCAATGTGTGTGCTAGAAACAGAAAATATTTCCAACTGGTTATGTTTTGAAGTAAATGAAGTTTTATTTTCTTGGTACTCAACATACCCTGATAGAAGGAAAACTGAAGTTATCATCTACAAAGAATAAAGTGAATATTTTTCATTCCCTCTACCTAAGCAATGGAAAAATCAAACCACAGCTCATATTAAACTGCAGAAAACAGGAACACAGTTTTCCTTCTGGGAAATAAAAATAACTTGACCTATAGATCAGTTTTTAATCCAGCAAGTTCAAATAAATTTGGCAGCAAAATTCTACCATTAATCTAAGATTCCTATTGTGTCAAGGTTTCTGAGACAATCTGATCCAGAAATTTAAGAAATTTTAACTTGAGATTGCTTCTTTGACTTTATACTGAATAGTCGTCAGTAGCATTTTATTCTTGTTGTCTTGAACATGCTGAAGTGCACAGGCAGCAATGCCAGTATGATGACTAGCTAAAAACCCACAGTCTCCCATGCAATTTCAATTAGCTAGGTCAGCTCTCAAGTAATACGGAACTATAGTATTTCCTGGGAAAGTTAATGAGAATATGTTAAAGAATAAAGGGAGGATACTGAGAATCTATACCATGTTCTGGTCCAAAATTCAGAAAACCAAAGCAGAAAACAACAACTATGAAAGAAAGAACATTTGTAGCATTTGCTGAATAAGGACAGTGATTATTTTTTTAACTAGTAGACTACAATGTGCATTCCACAATTACAAATAAAATTTGTCAAGTTCAGAAATAATATTTTCAAAATTTAACAGGCCAGATAACTCTACTATATGAAGTTCTTCACATATCTTTCCCTGTCTTAGTTTTTTAAAAAATATATACATTTTTAACACTCCATGCAATAAGAGATCCTCGTATTTCATGGAAACGACAGTTTCAAAGCAGTCACTGTATTAAATGTGTACCTAAAGGGTGCCCAACAGGGGAGATCCTTGATTCATTACACAACCTTTGCTATTTTCTACTTTCTGAATTCTTAGCAAGTTTATCACTCCTTGACAATCTCACAAGGGATGTAGAATACGGCAACATTGTATTGTGCTAAGACCTTCATACTGAATAAATATATAAATAGTTACATCTACAAAAGATCTATTACTTGTAAACTATTTTCATTGATGGCACTTTTTGCTTCAATTTGTATTTATTTGGCACGTTGATGACTCAGGTTTTGGTAATTCTGTTGTAAAGACAGAAGCGAAAACAGCGGTGCAGAATTTTGGAACTAAACCAACTCCAAAACTGATTTATTTTTCTCAGCTGTAATGGATTATACCTACTTGAACAACAACAGTAGTAAGATGGAAGCAAGTACTTGAAAGTTCTGTTTCCCAACAGTTCCAGACAGCCACTGTCCTTCAGCTTCTTACTGAGGTCTTCCACATATAAAAAAATACCTTTTTTTCTTTAACCAGGCAAGACCTTTTCTGGCATATGTTCTGTCATCTCCACCATTAATTCCTTACCATCAAAGACCTTAAAAAACTACTCAAAATAATTCACTTTTGTAAAATTAATTTAATACATTGAAAATCAACCTAGAGGCACAAGCTCCTCAAATGATTTTAGCAAAAAATTGTTTCATGCATCTGTATTGAGAATATATTTTTTTCTGCTTGAAAAAGGTAGATTTTGTATTTCAATCAGCCTTATGGATTTTTAACTTGCTTCACGTATCTTTTTTTCTGTATAAACATTTATTGCCACAGAAGGATGCATTATTATCCTGTATTTCCAGTACGTGAATTGGGGAGAATAAGTTAAAAATACTCAGCCATCAAGACACCAACCTTGTGGGCAGGGTACAGCAGCCATCAGCCGTCAGTCTGACTTGGGTTTCATAGCTATCCAGAGGGCAAACAACTTGTTGAACAGGAGGACATTCGACTGTGCTGCAATCCACACTGAACACTACAAAGTAAGGGGAAAAGAAAATTCCTTTTACATGTGCTTTAGAAGCTTTTTGCATATTACTTCATCATCAGCAACCAGTTATCCATCAGCCTTTTAATTTAAGACAGAAAAATTACCTAATGAATGCACGCTTGGTAGGTAACATTACAAAAAGACTTCAATTTGCTAAGACTCACTTTTAAAAATTATTGACTTTAGAAGCAACTGAACTAATATTAGTTAATAAGGAATTTCTGAGAGTTAAGACAGACAACCTTAAACAATAATTATACCTGTCAATACTATTAGTTAACATAAACATATTTTGTTTCTGAGAATATATTTTCTCCACAGCTTTTAAAATAGTAAATAATTGTTTTTTTCCTGATTTAAATATGTTTAAAGAGTAGAACACCTGGTTTATAGGAAACAAACAAAAAAATTAAACATATACTATGGATTTGTGCCTGCACATGTAAGCTATATTTTTAAGGATAATTCTGTTAGTTTGTGGTATTTACATATGGCAAAAAAGAAATGCAAATTACCAAATCCATCTGCAACAACAAGATTAAGAATTCCACAAAACTAGTAAGACCGGCAGACATGTTTTAGAAAGCAAAAATTGCTTAGAAATGCAAAAAAAATCAGGCTGGATATACATTTCATCCTATGAGTCATACTCAGGAAAGTTGAAACATCTTTGTCTCATTTGCTCCTAAATCTCCCATGCTAACAGTACCAGTTCAGGCATTATCTACGTGCTATCCCTTATCATAATTATAATGAGAAAGTACAAAATAAAACATGGTTCCCTCTTTAAAGAAATTACCTACCTACCAACTAAGTAGGCAGGATGAACAGCATGTTATCAGACTGAAAATTAGGTAGTACAATAACCCTGATTACCAATTAAACTTCAGTACTGACACTATTACAGCCTCTTACTGCAGTGCTCAAGCAGCTTGGTGATGCTACACCACAATGCTTGAAAGAGCTGATACCTTTCAAAGTCCCATTTTCTGTCTTCCAGTCCTACATTTTTCAGTCTCAATCTTCAGAGGTACCCAGCAATAATAATTGGTCATAATGAGACATCAGTCTCAGAGTTACATCTATTTAACATATCTCATTAAGCAGTTAAATGAAAACACACATTCAGTGCAACCAGTTTGCAGCTCATCAAGGTCAGGACCAGTAGGTTTGTCCTCAAGATCATTAACTTTCAAAGTACACGAGTACGTGTGCATCCTCTGTACAAGTGACTATTTCCAGTTATATTGGAAATATCTGTTAAATTGGAACAACCTGACAAATTCAAGAAGTTCTCCCTAGAAAACACACAAATAATCAGAGTCCCTTTTATGGAGCAATACAGGAAGTTATTAAATCTAAATGGAATGATACCAGTTAGTAATCTTGATGATGACAGTCATCAAATTAGCTTTTCTACCTCTTCATAAACACAAAAAGATACCTATTTGCCCTTAAGACAAGACTACTTAATTTCATAATATTTCACTTTAAAAAGCCCTAGCATTTTATGTTCCATTTTATTAACATATAACAATTTTGAAACAGCTTTTCTGTAAGAAATACACATCTGGTTTCTGCATTATCACAACAGCCATTCAGAATCATGAGCTTGCCAGCATGGCCTAAAACAACCAATGCAATTTGCATGATTCTGTTGTGCCAAATAACTACCAAAGCCCAGTTTTCTGATTTTAAACTAGTAACTTTTCTACCTCCCTTGACTCAAGGCCTCCTCTGCCTCTTGTCCAGGTAAGCAGTCTGGGAGAAACAGCCATCAAGTTCTACTAACAAGCCACAACTGCACAGCTATTTCCATACCCATCTTTCCATACACCAGTAGGGATGATGAAAAAAACCCACAAGGAAACTCCCTAAACCCATCACCAAGTCTCAGCTAAGGGGCCCTTTCTTCCTGAATAGTTCCAGTTATTTCCAGTGGAAATAGTGTGCTAGTACATGGCTCACTAACACCGAGAAGTAGCCTGAACAGTTCTTCTTTATGAAAAAAAAGTGTAAGCTGTGGGGAACAGTCCCTCTTCTTCCCCACTATATAAGACTAAACAACAAATGCCTTTCAAGTCAGCAAAACAGGAGTGATGCCTTTTCACTGATTCACTCAAGGACAGAATGAGCAGGCCTCTTGCCCTACCAGATAAGTGCAGAGCAAAGAAGCAGCACAAGGGTCATAATAAGTGGCAGAGAAATAGACAATAGGTTAAAAACTGCCTCTAACAGAATATGTACCTGGCCAATGGTGATTGGCTAATTCAGACCGTGGTGCTTTCTGGAACAATGGTCTCTGATCCATAAGAAGAGAGTAGGATCTGCTCTCTGTGGGTCTCTGCTCGCTCTCTCTGCCTGCTTGGGACAAGACCC
>NW_009954497.1:936670-962502 GCF_000747805.2 Chaetura pelagica
AGCCTGCCAGCACATTTCGAGAACTGCGCTACGCAAGGAAGGAGGGTAAATACACACACACCACACACACACACTTTAACTTTCTTACTAGGCTCAACTCCTACCCTTTCACTTCATTGATTTACACCTCTCCTTCGGAGTGTGCCTTCATAAACTTTAGTGCCTTTGAATTCCTTTTCCAGTATACATACCTAGTTAACCTCTCCTGAACCTTGATCCCTTAGTTTGTATTATCCCTTAATAAATTGATTAATTGCAAACTAAACATTGGTCTCAGTAATAATTTGTGAGCGTGGTGGGAGGGTACTTTAATCTACCCTCTTAGAAACGAACCCTCAGTGACCGTTCCTCTGAGAGAGGTGGACGCTCGGGCTTTTTAACAAACCTCTCCACATTGGGGGGGGAAGTCGTGAAAACATCCTGACAGCCAGTAGCCCCCTGGTACCGGCTCGCGACATAAGCCAAAAAAAAATAATTACAAAATCCAAATCAAGAGCATTCAAAGAGCAAATTCTCATGTCATTAAGTGGCTGTAGTCATTCAGTGGTTCCTGCTTGATTTGTTTCACCTGTTTTTATTTTATACTGATCTCTTACTACTACTGGAGTGGCCTCCAGTTCTTGTAGGGATTAGTAGCACTGACCTTATCCTCCACCCACAGAATTTTGTAGTCTACACTTATACATCACCTCAGTCTTCTGTTCAATCTGGGAGATCTTTATTATTACATTATTAGATTCACCATAGAACAGATGAGGTTGGACAGGACCTCTGGAGGTCATTTGGTCCAACCTTCTTCCTGAGCCAGGCCATGCAGATCTGGCTGCCCGGGACTGTGTGTAGATGGCTTTTGATTTTCTCCAAGGACAGAGTCTACTAGTTCTCTGGACAATCTGTGCCAGTACTGAGTCACCCTCATGGTGAAAAAGATTTTCCTGATGTTCATAGAGAACCTCTGGTGTTTCAGTTTGTGCCCCTTCCATTGTGCATCACTGAGAAGAGCCTAGCTCCATCTCTACACTCTCCCTTTTGGTATTCATATGCATTGATGAGATACTCCTAAGCCTTTTCTTCTCTAAGCTGAACGCTTTCAGTTCTCGCAGCATTTTCTCACATGAGATAGAACAAGAGAGATAAAGATGAAAAATTTTTGAAGAAGGAAAAAGAAATTCCACTTTTTTTCAGTTTTAAATGGGTTTCTCAAACAGGAAAAAGTATTGAAACAAACTTCCAGATAAGATAAAAATACTATATAAGGCTATAGACTGGTCCATAATCAGATCCTTCATTACCTTAAGATGTTTCCCAGATTAAGCTGTACTACTGACCTAAAAAACAAGACTGCAAGAATTTGCCACTGAAATACCAGTATTGTTTTCACACCTTACTTTGATTTCAATAATTACATAGTGTACTGTAAGATTTTTTATAAACTGGCATTCTATATTTTATTATAAGCTAAAAGAAATTAAAATCCTGTTTAAAGAAAATGATTTTTATCTGTCATAGAAATGTTAAACTTTTAATATATAGTCTGACAAATATACATCATCAAGAACTCATAAATGTGTTGCAGCTTCCTATTTGTGAAGATGCACCTACTCAACCTCTGCTCACAAGTCTTCAGGAACTTTCTCATGCACTGAATTTGTATATAGTACCATCTCAGTCATTTTTCTAAAAGAATGTAGCAGAAATCCTACTATGGTTTCAGACCCTGACATAGCTGCACTAATGTGCAACCTCCTTTGTCAACTATAAAACCAAACATCTCTGATAATGAAACTGTTTATGACTAGGTAAAAATAGCTTCATAGTAGAATACCTTAGTGCAAGTATATTCAACTTCACCTTTACATATTATACTGGCTTTTCAAAGAACAGAATGTACTGTTTGGGGGCAAGATTTAAAGTGCTATCTATGCATCTAAAGGTCCAGGATAGAATAATAGAATAGTTTTGGTTGGAAAAGACCTTGAAGATCACCAAGTCCAACTGTTAACCCAGCACTCACAAGTATACCACTAAACCACATCCCTAAGCACCACATCTACATGTCCTTTAAATACCTGCAGGGTTTGTGACTCAACCACTTCCCTGGGCAGCCTGTTTCAATGCCAGACAATTCTTTCAGTAAAGACAATTTTCATAACAGCCAATCTAAACCTGGCCTTGGCGCAACTTAAGGCCATTTCTTCTTTTTCTATCACTTGTTGCTTGGGAGAAGAGATGAGTCCCCCTCTCACTACAATCTCTTTTCAGGTAGTTGTAGAGAGTTGTAGAGAGGTCTCTTCTCCGCCTCTTTTCTCTAGTTCTCTCAAGATGTTCCTCACAGGACTTGTTCTCTATACCCTTCACCAGCTTCATTGCCCTTCTTTGGAATCGCTCCAGCACCTTGATGTCCTTCTTCTGGCATAAATTCTTCAGTGTAAGGTTGGTGAGACACTGGAACAGGCTGCCCAGAGTTGTTGTGGGACCTCCATCTCTGGAGGTTCTTCAAACAAAGGCTGGATGGGGCTCTGAGCAGCCTGTTCTAGTGGAAGGTGTCCCTGCCCATGAAGGGGAGTTGGAAATCAATGATCTTGAAGATCCCTTCCAACACAAAAAATTACGTGATTTTAGTGAGGGGCCCAAAACTGAATACAGAACTCAAGGTCCCGCCTCACCAGTGCTGAGTACAGGGGGACAATCACTTCCCTAGTCCTGCTGGCCATACTATTTCTAATACAGGCGAGGATGCAGCTGGCCTTCTTGGCCACCTTGGCACACTGCTGGCTCATATTCAGCCAGCTCTCGACCAACAGCCCCAAGTCCTTTTCCTCTGAGCAGCTTTCCAGCCCTGCTTTTCAAGCATGCAGTGGTGCTTGGGGTTATTGTGGCTCAAACGCAGGACATGACACTTCCCTTATTGAACCTCATACAATTGGCCTCAGCCCATCAACCCAGCCTGTCCAGATCCACAGCCTTCCTACCCTCAAGCACATCAAGGCAGTATTTCCATTTCTGGTGCACCACTGTGGCTCAGCACAGGAAATAGTTCATATTTTTCCAGAAGTCACAGCTTTCTCAGGGTCCAGTACGAGGTTACACAGTCTGCTTCTACAGCAGCTAAGAAACAAACCATTGCTTTCAGTTCGGATGAATTTCAACTAGTCTCTCATGAATAACATAACATGGCTCCATCTGATAATAGCAATTACACTTTCTGCTCTGAGTAAAGAATGGACCAAAAAGTTCAGATTTGCAAATATTTGTCCTTTAAAAAAACCCCCAAACCTTCTGTGGTTAAGTAGCTTCTAGTGCACTAAGATTTGTCAACATTCACCTGCTCCCTGCCATGCCTCCTAGTCTGTGTTTGCTTGTTTTTCCTTTGCAACCTTTGCACTATGTCAAATGGGAAAGTAAAAAACAAACATCTAGACTAAAGTTACAAGTCAACCTGAAGAGCCACTGAAGTTTAACTTGACAAAAATCAGGCTATATAGTGACTAATTAGTTGCATTCCCAAGGTAGGGGAGAACTCTCTGCTTCCCCTTAGCCTTCATTTCTAACCACCATTGCAAAGCCCTACACTTCCCTTAGTCTCCTTCCCCAATCACTTCAAAGCCTCTGCTCTTCTGCCCTCCTAATAGGCGCCCAGTCCTATATACCTTGACGTCTTAAATCCCTACAACAGAAAATACAAACTACTTCAGAAAACAACATACACAGACTTACATAAATCCACCAATGCAATAAATAACTGCATATTCAATTTGAAGATTCTCTAATACTAACAAGGTGAAAACAACCTTCAAGAAATAACCTACAAAGGGAAGTTGGGACTAATTTATTTGCAAAATACAAGATGGGATGGCAAATAACAGTTGGGAGGATATGATCAGAACAAACATTTATTTTGAGAAGTAAATAAATAATCCCAAATCAACAAGATAAAATTCAGTAAGTAGTGCTTCAGTTAACAGTCATACCACAGAAAGATCTTGGTATCCACTGCATTTCACAAACTAAATATAACTCTTGCAAAAGAGCCAGTTCTTATTTAGAATTTGGCATGAAAGACAAAGTAAATATTCTACAGTATTTAGTGCTGATGAAGATTCACCCAAAATAGTACTCTGCTTTTGATCATCACATTTTAAAGCTACATGGATAAACTTAAGAAAACTTACACAGGGTCAGCAAAACATGGAAGGAGTCCAAGGAAACTACGTTGTAAGAAATTACAGCTAAATCTAGATTATAGACCACTAAGGTAGACAAAATGTTCCAGAGCAAAAATTGTTATAAACACTTGTTCACCATCTACTCTGGATAGAGAACGAAAAGGTTTGCATAAATTTCCACACAGGCAAATTTGCACTGGATATTAGGAAAAACAGAAAGAGAAGTACTAACAGATGCAAATACTATACAGTCATCTCCTGTGGAGGATTTAAGAAAATGTTAAACAAGCATAGGAAAGGCACAGGTTAAGCATACTCAAACCTGTTTGCATATACGATTTTGGATTATTCAATTTTATATGCCTGCTTTCATGCCTCTGTTTTTATTATTCACCTTTACCAAAGCCTGGATAAAAAACGAAGAGTGAATTACATCTTCCACTTCACTGAGACTAATAACAAGAAAGGATGATTCATGTTCTCATGAAGTGGAAAATGGATAAATATTGAAAATGCTGTAAAGCCTTTCATGATCTTCCTCCACAATACTTTTGCTCTCCAGTTTTTAAGGGTCATCACTTTGTAATATACAAAAATCTTAAACCAGGAACTTTAATTCCTGTTCATGCACAACATAGCCCTACTGTAAAAACCTTTGTATAATGTGATCAGTATATAAAGTACATCACTTTCACTAGTAGCACCTACAGAAATGCAATATTCTCTCTAGGCTGCTTTTCCCTTGTTGCTCAGCTTAAACTAATGTCTGAAGAAAAAAAAAAAAGTAAAATTCACCATAATAGTTTTAATTTTTTTATTATTTTTTTTTTTTAAATGGGTATTGTCCTCATATAATAGTTTAAAATATAGAGGCTATATAAACTTTCTTATAAGCAACTATATGTTATTGTCAGACAGAAAATAATTGAAAAATGAGGGAAAAAAAAATGGTGTCCACTTTTACCTGGTTTACATTCATAGAGATCGCAGCACTCCCCTGGCTTTCCTGATGCCTTAGAAACCAGTATATTCAAATAGCCAGGCTGGCAAACTTTCCTCAAACAGCCTGCAGGATTACACACACAGCGGCTCGGGAGTGGACAGCATTCACCAGGAGGAGCATAGCCTTCAATCAAGATGGAATCTTCTGGACAGCGAGGAGAAAACTGGACTTCACAGCGGGCCTTAGAGCAGTCAGGTTTCTCTTCTGAAAGGGAGAGAAAAATCAGCATGCCATAAATGTCAGTAAAACACTGCACTGAAGCTGTAAAGATGAACTCAGATAAAGCTCCTTTATCTTCTCCCCCCAAAAAAACAATAAAAAGAAAACTGCTGCTGCTGGACTGATTAGCAAAAAATTCCAGAATATGCTTTTAAAAAATCTTGATTTTGCAAAACAGCAGGTGCTTTTGAAAATACTTTACAAAAATTCTGCATTTGTGAGATATGTATCAGTGACTTCTGAATGCACACAACCTCAAAAAACAGCCATGAAGCTACACATCTGGCCATAACACTAAGAAACAACTAGTCTACATCTACATCTACTACTTTGGTTGTTGTCCTTAAAGTTAGATGGAGAATAGTAGAAACAAGTAAAAACAACTCTAAATTTATTAATCTGATGTTTAAACTACTGCGATTAAAAAAACCCAACAATCTCCAGTGATAATTTCAATGATTGAATAACACATACCAAACATGAGCACCTCTGATAAAAACTAAGTAATATCTTCTCCAACATTTTGGTAAGTCACTTTTCTGGAGTTACTGAAGTTACTGGATACTGGGTTAGGGTTTTTTGAACTAAAAGCAACACATCAATTTTTGCTTTGTTTTTTTGTTTGTTGTTTTTTGCCTTCCCCCCTCAAGAATAATTTTTACACTGAATTTCAGTATATTCTTTGGAATTCTAGGTCATATCAAGGAATCAAAGCAATATTGATTGTCTACATGGTTGATTTGCTAACTGTCCATTAGTTTCAGGGAGGGATACAAGTCCTAGACATAAAAGCGTTTAGAAAAATACTAAGATAGGTCTTAGTATTAGTAATTGCAAAAGGAAATAACAAATATAAAAACATTTGCCTCAGTTTTAGTTGCCAAATACATCAAAACAGAATAAAAAAATAACTACAACATTTTGTTCATGTGCAAGTACTTACGTTTTTTCTTACAAGCAACAGAGCTAACTTTAATGTAATACTAGATAGCATTATAACTCTTTTCTTACAGTTAAAAACTCAACTATTTCCATCTATCTTAAAAATAGCCTAGGCCAGATTTGTACTTTGCCTAGAATTTTGAATAACATTTCTAAGACCAGTATTTTTTTTACACCTACACTTATGTTTATGTCTTATCTGCTTTATTAAACACGTTTTTCAGACTGAACATTAGTGGTTACAGAGGTTCCATACAGAAAGTTGTAAAAAGAATAGGTAACATGCTAGTTTTCAGTGGTTTCAGATATTCTTTAGTTTCTGGCTATAATAAAAGGCTCAACATTTTAGCATTTAAAAATCTTTTCATTTTCCACTGCACATTGTTCAAGTGTGCACAGAGAAGTGATAGAACTGTAGTGTAGTAGCAGCCCTTGAGGTTAATGAACAGTGTGAAATTAAGGATCAACCATGAGCATCAATCCATCTGCCCTAGTGTTATGTATCCAGCCATTTCCTGATTTCTATGACTAACAGATAATCCCATCCTCATGCAGTCTCTCTTGAGAAAAGACTTCATTTTATATATATTTTGATAAATTTACCTACTATTTTTTGCTTGACAGTGTGTATGCACATACATACATGCATATTAAGATAAGTGTTTCCTTAAGGACCGTTTATATTCGACCATCTAAACCAGCTTTCAGGAAGGCAAGATTTGTCAGAAATACATATAATAACTGTTGGGATTCAGACTAGTTAGGACTCTCTATATATTTATTTTGAAACCAATGCAAAGCCTACTGTTGGAGCTGATACATGCACCTAGCAAAAATATGAAGAAAATAAGAATACATTACTATCAGTATGTAAGAAGCACCTCATGTTTCTTCAAAGTAGAAGAAATTTTAAATAGAGAACCGTGACAAGATTTCTCATATTAAATGTTCACTGTTTCATAGTTACTAACTTTTATAGTCTTTTTCACATTATTATGCTCAACGTAGTTAACTGTAGCAGAATTCAATGGGTCTCTACTATTGAATAAAACCAGGATTTCTTTCAGAGGAAATGGTTTAAACACAATCAACCACCGCCTTGCAAAGACATGTTTGTGTTTTAATACCAGGTTGTATAACACCAGCAGATATTTAGAAATAAAAATTAAATCTTTCTTTTTAATCAAGTGTCACTAACACTTTTGTACTTGATAGTCCAGAAATATAAACAAACAAAACCCTTTCCCTATAACCACTTGTGTAAATATTGTGCTTCCAAATTATAATCTCAAACCATGTATGTGGTAAAATATTGCCTTCCCAGGATACAAATGCAGCTGAGCAATGGTTAAGTCAAATATATTAACCCAAGCTGCATCAGCCAAAAGACAATTGTCCTTCAGCTTTCCTAACTCCATCCCTCAGCAAAGTCAAGGACAAGTAAAGAAACATTCTGGAGACTTTGTAATGTTTTGGTTCTTGATTTAGATGTGGTTTTATCCTTTTGTGGAAACTTTAATCAGCTTGCATTACACTACTGCAACTGCATCCCACACCCAGCGCACTCACTGTAATACAAGAAGACAGGAGTTCTGTTTTACTGCAGTTCAGTAAAAGCTGATGAGGGCTCATCTTTTTGATACCTAGCCTGTATAAAAGACATGACTTTCAAGCAGTAATTAAGAAAAGTTGCAAAGTTTTTCTTCTTGTTGCCTCAGCCAATGGTGAGCGTACTCATAATCTCTACTAACATGGATAAAGATTTATACACAAGGTATTTCTACAATTTGTTGATTAAACTTGTTTAGCTTACTTGATTGAAAGCAGCATCAAAATTGAATTTGTTCTCAAAATAAATGACAAACATTAATACAAGCACAAATGTCACTACTTTAGAAGGATTCTTGATTTATTTCCATTACAAGCAGCTACTTAAGATTTCATCGAAGAAGAGGGATGGTTTAATAGCACTTTTTTCCTTTATTAACACTTTCAGCCCTTACAAAAGGAACACTTAAAATAACATGTCAGAGACGAATGATTAACAATAAAACAACAGAATCTCAAAACACAGAAAGGTAGGGCAAGCTGGATTCCACAAAAAATAATTGTGGAGTCAGTCACCAGAGATATTTTTGCTACATTACCCTTTTTATTCACCAAACAGGGAGTATTCCTAAGCATCTTCTCAAAAGACGACAGAAGATGCACAACAACAACCTACTCCTTCTCTGTCAAATACACACATACACTATGAAGCACTGACCTGTCTTCCAGATGTTGTTTTAAGCTACTGTCTATTATTCAAATCAAGATCTTCCTAACCAACATCTTCAAAGTCAGAAAAAGGTATTGGGACATAATACCCATTTTATTTTATTATCTTAATTATGATAATAAATAGAATATAAACTGTTACTATGCATGCCCAGAAACAGGATAACTTTATTTTTCAAAGCAGTGTATGAAACCTAATTAAATGAGATTTTCGATCAAAGAGAGAACTATATACATGACTTACTATGAAATAAATCAGCACAGCAAATAAATAAGATACTTACTCCTGAATAAAGAAGCATCTTAACACACAAATTACATGGCAAGAACATATGCATGTGTCACATTTTCCTAATCCAAAATTTAAATTCCCTCAGAACAATTTCATACAACCCTAACTATATGTAGAAAGACAGTGAAACTATTTGCTGAAGGAGATGCCTGGTTTTGTAATTAAGAGTTTGTACTCAGGACACTGATCACGCTAATGAAAAAAATATTTTTGTAAAACTTTGTTCCATCTCTATCCTTGAACCAGCTCAGCTCATAGGTTCATTTAATAAGTTGACTGTTTCAGCAAGGCAAGAAATTGTTTATACAAGTCACCAATTAATGTAATGAAGTGAGGAATTGTAAACAATTTTGCTGTTCAATTTTCACAGAACCAGACAGTTAATGGAAAAAGCATATACAACTCAATCACATTTCAGTCTCTCCTTTATAAAAAAGGAAACCATTAACAAGGAGAACAATTACTTGTCAAGGATGCATCCACCAAACTTCTCATAAATTGAGTCCGAATAGATAACCTACAACCCACTAAGAAAAACTTAGTTGGCTGCAAATGTTGCCTTTATATTAAAAAAAAAAAAGCAGTATTTCAAATGACTACACAAAGAGCAGAAACTATCAGTTGATTTGCTGATGAGGTTTCTCTGTGGGACGCATTCTCTTTATAGCTTTTCATCCAACACCACTGAAGCTGGAAGCGTACTGGTATCTCTGACACCTCACCAGTCTTAAGCCAACAAAAAATCTCTACAGAGATAAAGCAAGAGTCTGATCAGTCAAGCTTTTACAAACTATCTATTCACAAATGTATCTGGAAAGATAAATGGAATACAATCCAAAAAGGAAAACCGGTATTTTGATGAATTCAAAATACAACTCCTAACCTTGGAAACAAACTTCTAGTCTAAAAGGCAGCCCTAGAGACTGCATAAAAATATGGAGTTTAGCAGTGGTAATACTATTACTCTAGCTATAGATTACTACAAGTAACAGATTTGCACAGATTTGCATGTCATGACAACCTTTACTTTCTGTAGGTCTGAAGGTTCAGGCTTGCTTGCTGTTCCTCTGCAGTTAGTGTGCAAGAACAACCTGCCATTACCAGGCACTTGCTGGAGGACACCCTACAGTTACCAAGAAGAACCCAAACACCTAAGTTACAAAGTGTAACTGAACAGTAAAGGCTGGCTAAGTTACAATGTGCTGTGTGCTTTGAAGTGAAAACAGGGATCATTCATTTAAAGAGTCAGGATGTCTTAAAAAACATTTCAGCTCAGCAGCACACAGGAAACCTGTAGCATCTCAGAAGTCAAGACATAACATTCAAACTGAACTTTCACTGTAACCATGGTATATTTTTTATAAAGTACATAAGGTGGAGGAGAGCAATCTTCAAAGCAAAGAATAAAAAGAAGAAATCAAGATGTGGATTTTTTTAAAATTATGCTTCCCAAGACCTCATGAAGTTGTCACAGAGAAGTGGAGGTATGATGGCAAAGTACTAAAGTTTTTGTAAAAACCAGTGCTTTCTCTGAGAGAAGGTAACTTCTTTGCCTTCCTGAAAGGTTTACACAATACTCTCTCAAGCTGTTCACAGTTAGAGGTGTTTTTATGAATAGTCACTGAATAGTGGGAGCCTAACCTCAAAGTTTTTCTTTATTTTGTTAAAGTAGAGTAGTTGTAACAAAACCCAACTAAACATACACACATATCCCCTCCTAGATAGTACAAATGTAGTATGGAAACAAAAATGGTTCCTGAAGAACTAAAAACTTTACTTTCACCTATGTATCAAATTATTTTTCTTCACTATGCTTGCATGCTGTACTTTGACATGCAGATAAAGTATATGCCAAGTTTAGTTAACGAGAAAAGCACACCAGTTAGCATTTGTCAGACAAAGGACCTTCAGGTATAACCTCATGTGGGAGAAATGGAGAAGAAAAGCCCCAGTGAGGGTGGGAGGGTCTTCTCATTCTTCAGGTGAAAAGAAACAGGTCTGTGCTTTTCTGCAAACCTTTTCAGGGAGGCATTTTTATACTTTTGTCAAATCACCATAGGTACAAAGACATTTTCATCCAAACAGAAGGCTGAAGTGAACTTATCTGAGACCTGGACCTGAATGCTTCCACTAAGATACCTAAACTATTCTACAGCTGCTCAGTTAAAACCAAGTTTTTAATATATACACATATGGATATACATTTGCATATACACAGAGAATATGATTTATTTTTTCTCTTAGGTCCCTAAGAAGAATAAAAAACAGAGTAAGGTTCACAAAGATTAACATTTTGTTTGACTAAGCAAAATGATGCACTAAGGCCAGCATACGTACTTTCAAGACGCATGTTCAGCTTTGCATTTTTGTTTCATTGTAAACTGGTTTTGTGAATTCTAGGCTAAAATACAGCCATTTTTACTGTACAGCCTTACAGCTATCACTGAAACACATTCCAAACAACAGGCATACTGTACTGTTACAGAGTGGCAGGAAGGAAATATTAAAAGGATTAGGGATAAACAAGAAAAATGATTACCTAGCTGAAGCAGTCAGACAGACAGGGATCGATATCGGAATGCAAAATACCCAAAAGGATTTTAAAGAATCAAAAGAACAGTTATAGTAGATTAAAAAATGAGATTACCTTACACATACAATATGCACAGTGCTGTATACGGATGAACTGCTACAAATAAAAAAACGAACTAGAGCCTGACCTTTTACCTAAATCTGAACTTAATTTAAAATCCATCCTGTTTTTTAAACAACCTTTGCTTCGCTTTCCAGCATTTGGACACTCTGGACTGTCCCTCAGAGTGGGACAATCTGTCTCATGCATAGCATATCCTATCCTAATCTTCTTGTAAAGATCAGCAACAGTCTGAAACTAACCTGGGTTAAAAGTCACACACAAAAAGACTCACAGACACAAGGTTTATTAAAGATGCACTTGTCAATATACACATTTGCAATATGGTGCTCACTGTGAATTTGCCAGAGTTTTTTCATTTCCAGGATCAAATAACCAGGAACAAGGGTTATGCCACTCAAGACAACTAGTAGCAAGAAAGATAATAATTCCATTTGGATGCTGAAGCTGTGAGGACATTATAAATCCACTCCTTAAAATTTCTTATTTTCCTGTACTGAAAAATACTAAGAACCCAAACGCAGACCAGGATTGTAATCAAGCCTTAAGGGAAGCTGTTGACTACCAAAGAAAAGGTTAAACAGAACCAAAGAGGATTTATCAGACAATCTGTGTCTAAACGCAAACCCAATTTCTATGAAACCAATGATGTTTGTGGCAGTAGTTGTGTTTGGGCTCAGAGCTCCCAGCTCAAAGCATTTCTCCATTGGGCTTAGAAAGGTCCTATCTGTAAAATGCAAAGGTAGTCTTCCTTTTCCTCCTTTTAATTTAAAACTTGCTTTCAATAGATATGTATTAACTTTTAAAAAAATATCAGTTATCACCTTGATCCCAACAAGTTAATCCAAATCTATAATTGATAACAGTATCTTTCTGACAGAACTGCACATGCAGAGAAGGAAACAAGCCCAGAGAGGGAGGTGTGACATCCCAGTAATGGGATCCATTTCCCTTGGTAACTGCACTGCTTTTAGTAGCAATAAACCACCCTTAAACTTCTGCATTGAAAATCCTTCAGAATTTAGATGAAGAGATGTGCAGATAGCTACTCACAGTCAGATTTACAGCTGGGTTGCCTCCATTGCAAAAAAACCCAAACCAAAACAAAAAGAAGTGTTTCCAATATTGTCATGACTGGAATAACATTGTACACTGTGATTTCTATAAAAGAGCCTATTATTCTGGATGGATGATACTGCTCATTCACCTGGTCAATCTTTAAATTGGCAGATCAGTTGACATCCCTAAAGAAAAGAAGAATATATGAACAGTAATGAGGTGGTCTTAACTCCAGATGCAATACTTTAAAGAATGCCAAAACATTTTTAAAATAAACAAAAAATAAAGACACTACATTTGCAACCAGTATAAACTGAATATACTTCAATGACTTACAAAAATACCCATCAGTAGGAAATTTACCTACAGCAGAAAGCATTCTTTATTGCAATGATACAAGCAGCTGCAAACCAAAGGTAATGCTGAGTGTGTACCAAAATAAATGATGATAAAGCACAAATATTTGGAACAATTCTTCTTAATATAGCTTAAGAAAAATATAAGCTAGCTGACACCTGGAGAAATCAAGTATTCATTGAAGATGATGGTACTGCATTGATATGACGGGGAGAAAGGGATTTGAATTTGAGCAGGGAAATGTTACCCCAAAAAGGACAAACAGCTCTGGACAGGACAAGTACAGAACGAGATGCTACACCACACAACCACACCCAAAGTAGTAGGCTCAAATCACCATTTGCTTCCTAATCGAAGTCTGAAATCATAAGGAGGACAACAACCCAGAAAACACCCCTATTTGCAAAAAAAATGCAAACTACAATCAAAACAAATGCAAGATTTCACAACAAAACGGGAATTCACATATGTGAGAAGTTACCAACCGAGATAAAATTCAGAACAGCAAAAGCAATTAGTTTTCTAGAGCTAGATTAATTGTAAAAAAGCAACTGAGATGCAAAAGCTAACTTGTTATTGGTGAAATTGAATCAACTCCTGTCTGCCTGCCCTTCAGTGTTTCATGAAGTTAATAAAAAACAAAGTTCATACAGGTGCTTTTTTCAAGTTGTCCGATCTCTGCTCATGTTAAAAAAAAAACCACAAAAAGCCAAACCCACACACCATAAAATGAAATTTAAAGCCCTTTAAGATACTTCTGGCTATCAAACTCCATCATGTAAACTAGCTTTCCTAACTATAATGTTCAAAGGAACTCTGTATGTTAGCAGCTTAAATCACATATTTCTTAAATTGTTTCACAAAAACACTCAAGATGTGTAAAGTAAGAAAAATCAACCCTATTGAACATTCCATTCTTCTCTTTACCAACCTAAGACTGTCGTTATGATAAAGTTGGAAGAGAAGCATTGTTTCCTTCTTATTGGCAAACAAAAGCTGACTGCTTCCAATGAAGTAAAGGCCAATGCCCAAGTGTTTCAAGCCATTTTACCATAAAATGAGAACTTAAATGCCTTAAGATACTTCTGGCTATCAAACTCCATCATGTAAACTAGCTTTCCTAACTATAATGTTCAAAGGAACTCTGTATGTTAGCAGCTTAAATCACATATTTCTTAAATTGTTTCACAAAAACACTCAAGATGTGTAAAGTAAGAAAAATCAACCCTATTGAACATTCCATTCTTCTCTTTACCAACCTAAGACTGTCGTTATGATAAAGTTGGAAGAGAAGCATTGTTTCCTTCTTATTGGCAAACAAAAGCTGACTGCTTCCAATGAAGTAAAGGCCAATGCCCAAGTGTTTCAAGCCATTTTCATTCTCCAACTGCTATGGTTCATCTTTCTTGACTTCTCTGGGTTGGCTTCTTCCAAAACAGCCTCTCTAAATCGAGAATTTAAATGCATTTCTGTGACATAAAATTTTCTATATTGCCAGAGATTATCTTGGTTTCTTTTTTTTCCCCTTTATTTTTTAACATGAATATTTCTGTTAAATTTGCCTCCTTAGAATGAATTTTAATACCAATGACTGTAACTACAACCTTGCAATTCAATTACCAAGTCTGCATCAACTTACTGAACAAAACTACAATGCATTAATTAGGGCAACAGAAAAAGAGCTCTAGCTGGAATAAGAAATATGACAGTAAAGCAAATGGGGCCATTACATTTTTGGTAAATTCTATACTGGCACAGTGAATTCTTCAGTTAAAATTACTGGTGCCTCGCGGGGAAGAGAGTCTACAATATTTTTACTACATTTCCAATTTCAGGAAAAGTTGTTAACATGAAATAATTTACTAAACAGCTCTGTCCTCCAGAAAAAAATAGATGCGTTTTTTTACTAGATCTGTTTTTCCACAGAAATTACTTTTAACTAAACTCTAGTTAAGAGCATTTCACTGAATACAGAGATGGTGGATATTCCACATAAATCATTATAATTTCTCCAGAGACAAAGTCTTCTAACAGAATGTCAATTTCACAATTAAGATAGAAGAACAAAAACTAAGCAGCATATCAGAAGACATATGAGAAGACACAGTTGTAAAGAAGTGAAAGCACTCCGTTCTTTGTTTCTTACAGTGAAGGTGATTTCTCCTATTCCATGTGAAAATATGGAATATTAAAAATTTAACATTCTATGGATACAGGCTTTCCTGAATCCAAAGAACTAGTGTGCATTAAGAAAAATAAAATTAAATCAACCACTTAAAGAACACATAACTAATTTTGTTAAATTCCAAGTTCCTGCTTGCAAAACTAATTTTAAGTGCTAGTTTGGATGAGCTTCTGTTTTTTCTTAACTGTCAATCAAACACAAAAAATGAAAAAAGAATTAAAAGAAAAACATCAAAAGACAAAAAGAAGCATATGCAATTTTAATTTTAGTCTAAGCTATAAGCATTTTAAGCTTGAGAAGACAGCTGAACAACTGTTTGCACAACTGAGAACTGATTAGAAAAATTAACAGACAACTGGAAATTTGAGAATCATCTTACCTTCCTATTTCAAAACTACAGTAGTATCAAAACCAAAACCATCTACACATTTAAAGCAAAAAACAACAACAAAACCCCCCAAAAACATAAGTCTCACGCACACGTGTATTAATAACTGATCCTCAAACAGATTAAAGACCACAAGGAACCACAGTACGGGAAGGGCAAACAAGCTGCCCCATTCTGCAAAACTGCCATACATAACCGAAGGTAACAATCCCGATTACTTTTTGACATTAACTGAGAAGCATCCAATATCCACAGTTTTGATTCCTCTCATAGTCACTGAAGAGGTGCCTGCACTGGGTTATTCAGGTATATAAATAAAAACACTCAAAATAGGTGATATATATTAAACATCGCTGGTAGCATTAAATGCCCATCATACATTTCATGCTACTAGATATCACTACCCTGTTGCAGCATTCCTTATTCTGCCTCAAAGTAGCAACATCCCACAGAGGGAATTAAATATCAAAACTACAAAAAAGCAGAAAGTCAGAGCTTACACAGCACTGAGCTTCTGTTAACACTAGTACAAGGATTTTGCTGACTGCTGTAGTCATTAAACTTGGACCCCTGTATTTCAAGCTGGATGAATGCCAACACCTTTTATTACAAACAAAAGCTAGTGAGTCTGGAAAAAAACCCCAACAACCCTATGCCAAAGATATAAAAATAATCTCTCAATTTCAAAATACTGTTGGCTGCAACATTCTTTAATTAGATTCAGTTTCTGATCCCATTTGAAGCATACAGTTGAGTATTAACTAGCTGGAAAGCTCTTTTCCAAGAGCAGCTTAAAGGGGAATAGTCTAGAGGACTGCAAGTATGTTAATCAGTTTTTCTCAAGTGTATTTTTTTGTTTTATTTTTCTTTAGCAGAACTATCAAACTAGTAGAGTATCACAAATGACCCTGGTTCAGCTATTTCTTTTGATTCTTTACCCTCTGTTTTTCTCATTCTTTCTTCTTCATTGTCCTTTCCTCTTAAGTTATCTACTTATTATTTATACCTTCTTTAAAGCAAACCCATAAAGTATCTAACTTAACATCTTTTCTAAGCTTATGTCTTTCTTATTATACATCTCCGTAAGCATAATATGTAGCAACAGGCTTGGTTTGTGTAACAATCTACTATAATACAAAAGAAAAAGACAGAAAAGCATATTGTGGTGTTTTACACACCAGCTTCTTTGACATAACTAGAAAAAGAAAAAACTAAGCTATTCAGCTGCAGATTTATTTAATTAGCATAATTTCTTAGGGAGATTTGATTTAGCCTCAAATGTAGAATCAATTTATGAGCACTAAAGTACAGGCTACATACCTTTGTGGAACACTACGTGTACTGACAGAAGTTGCTGCTAGCAAAATGCAGGCACTATTGCACTCTGTGAGTGAATTGAAGCAAATGAGTGTTATTCCTAGTGAGATTTCCATGATGGCACTGCTTGCATAGGATTGGGATTCAGTCACATCCAAAGCCATTTTTAGATCAAACTCTGAACAGGGCATGGCTCAGGAATCTGACACAATCAATGTACATTGAACCTACGCGTAAGTTTGCAGCAAACATAATTTTACAGAGTATCAGGTTCAGAGACAAGGAAAGCCAGGTTATTAATAAACTAGTCCAGAATGTAAGATGGCATCTAATCCACAAAAATGATGTTAGCAACTCCAGAACAGGAGAGACTGGCTGATGATGTACTTGAAGAGCTGACAGGCTCCCCATGGAACCAGGACAAACTCTACCAGTAGGAAGATAACGGGCAAAGTTTTGAACAATTACCACCCTATACCCTGAGGAATCATAGAATGGTTTGGATTGGAAGGGATCCTAAAGATCATCTATTTCCAAACCCCCTGCATGGTCTGGTACACCTCCTACAAGATCAGGTGGCTCAGAGCCCCATCCAACCTGGCCTTGAACACTTCCAGGGATGGGGCTTTCACAACTTCCCTGGGCAACCTGTTCCAGTGTCTCACTTCCCTCACACTAAATAATTTCCTCCTTATGTCTAACCTAAATCTCCCCTCTTCCTGTTTTGATCCATTAGCTCTTGTCCTCTCACTACATACCCTCCCCAAAATGTAAAAAGCCCCTCCCCAGCTTTCTTGTAGCCCCTTCAGGTACTTGAAGGCCGCTATAAGGTTCCCCTGGGGCCTTCTCGTCTCCAGGCTGAACAGCCCCAACTGTCTCAGCCTATCTTCATAGGAGAGATGCTCTGGCCCTTGGATCATCTTCATAGCCCTTCTCCGGACTTTCTCCATGAGCTCCGTGTCCTTCTTATGTTGGAGGTTCCAGAATTGAACATAGTTCTCCATGTGGGGTCTCATGAGAGCCAAGTAAAAGGGGAGAATCACCTCCCCTGACCTGCTGGCCACGCTTCTTTTGATGCAGCCCAGGACACGGTTGGCTTTCTGGGCTGCAAATACACATTTTCAACTCATGTTGAGCTTCTTGCTCACCACCACCCTTAAGTCCTTCTTTCCTCTGGACTATTTTCAATCCATGCTCCACCCAGTCTGTGTTTGTGTTTGGGACTGGTTCTGTACACTCTAACATTACAGTGACAGCAACCCTACCTGATAAACACATTCTGGAAAACAACACAAACAGTAAGACCAGAACTTTAACTGATAGCTGTTGTAAAAAAAAACAAAACTATTCTTGAACCAGACTAACAAAAAATGATAATAAAAAAATAATATTTGAGGTTACTAGCAAATAATAGGAAATTACATCTCAAAGGTGCCATGATCCTTACAACCAAGATACTGCACTGACTGTATGAATTCATGCAATGCATTTAAGAAATCCACAGGTTGAGAACATATTCCTTCATACAGGCCAAGCCAAGAACTGGTATTACAGAAGTCAGCAAAGCCTAAGCAGTGCTAAAAAAAGCCTGCTGGCATCCAACAATGTAACAGAAGAAAGCAAAAGCTACCACATAGCTGTACCAAACATCATAAACACTGATGGTTATGCATGCCAGAGGGATGCTACTTCAAACAACATTGTTTTTCCATTGTTTTTCTCCATTTGGCTAGAAAGAGGCACCAGAGAATAAAATCCTGTATTGTTACATAAGGAGGTATCTCTTGTTCCACTTAAGACACCTCTGCCACAGTAAACATCAGTCCTCATAGTCTTGCTATTAAACCACTAGCAACACAAGTAAATGAGAAAGAATGAAAAATTTTGTAGGTCTTAATGAAAGCAGTACTAATGAGGTTAGTTTTAAAGGACACTTTCCTTAGCATAACTAAAAATGCACACTTTTTTTTCAACAAACAGACTAAGTTGTGTAACATACCATCTAGTTTTAGTGCTGGCAATCAAACACTACTACTCTATTCTTTCTTTCAATCTAAGCAATAAATGCATTTTCTCAACAGAGGATAAATACTTCCTTTCATGGATATATGGATCAAGACTTACCACAATTTATCAGAAATTTCTGAAGTGCAGGAAAGATTAAGACTGAGTAATACTGATATAGCAGTAATGGTAAAACAGCATGCAAATATGATGACTCTCTCACCTTTAAAGCATGCCTTCAGAATCTCATCCACATAAAAAGGAAGAATAATTTAAATACAACAATTACAAAATTTACTCTAGATTTTTTTCCACATGCATACCCTCCCCATTCACTGTGTCCCATTAATGCCTTAGGTGCATGCTTAAAAGGAAGCAAAGCTAGGAAGTTTAATGAATCTTTCCCATAATTAACTTCCAGTACTTCTCCTAATCTTATGCTTAACCCACCTAATGTCCTGTGAAGCAGTCTTTTAAATATCACCTTTAATGTGCTGACCCCACCCCTCCGCCCCCGAAAAAGCATCATAAGAAGAGAACAAACCAAACAGAAACATACAAAAATACCAGAGGGGCTTATAACTAAGCAGGCAAACAATTCAGAAGACTTAACACAAAATTTTAGCCCCACATTCAACTGGACTGAGTTTCTATTCCTAGTTTCAGTAACTCAGACAACCTCCTGTTTCACTTTCCAATCTAGCACCCATTTTACATACAAGTGCTGGGGAACTTGTTCTGCATCTGGTATAATGTTTTGTACAACACATGATACTTTTTTTTCAGTCAAGACCATATGTGCTACGATAAAAACTCCCAAAGAAAACCCAAACATACACCGCAAACACCCAACTGCTTAGTATGTATCTGAAAATAATACAGCTGCTAGAAAATCTGAATATTCAGGAAAAAAAATGCACAAGTTTTTCTTGAACAGAAAAACTGCCTCTGAATATACTTAATTGACTAAAATCAGCTGATGGTAACACAAAGTACCATCAAATGAATATTCACTTATCAGTTACTGGCAAGTAGTTATGAACTGATGTTTCATAAAGAAACTTCAGTTTACCAAGTTTTAGGTAGTCAACATTCAGACTACACCGAAGTACAATGTATTAATTTTTCTTTGTTTAATTATCCCTTAAGCCCTAGTTTATATAACCACAATACAGATAGGTAGCTTGCTAGAAGCATATTATACTGATTGGAATAAAACAAGAGCGGAAGAAAACACATTTTGGTTAATCTTCCATAAACAAGTTTTTCAGAGGGCAGCTGTCTCAAAGGCCAGGTAGAAGAGCCAACCACTGTACCAGCAGGGTGGGCCCTAGGGAGTAAACTTTAAAGCTGTTCCAATTGCACTATAAGAAAGATATAGGAGATATAGGCAGCAGCTAAACCAACCACAGAGTAAGAAGCAGGTAAAGTGTTGACATCTCATTGAAAATATCAGTTCTGACTGACATCATATAGAGAAAGATAGAAAAAGAGCACAAGAACCTCATGAGACTTCTACAAAGGTCCCAAGACTTCTGCAAGACAGAGTGAAAAAGAACTCGGTGGCCCCTGGTCTCTCTCATTATTATAATAATTATAGGACTATATTTTCCACCATAAAAAATAACCTTGGTAATTCACCAAGGGGATCAATAATTCTAAAAGGAAAGTTTGCTGACTGAAGAACTTGATGTTCAACACAACAGAATTGCAAGGTCATCAAATCTCTTTGAGAAAGGTCTACTTTTTTTTTTCCAAATGTAAACCACAGTAATGACACTAGCAACCTTTATTTGTCCATGCTGATCAACAATGGCAAGTCAGAATATGAAACAGGCAAATCACGTAACTTGGGCTTGATACACTGATGGGAATCCTGTGCTCTTTTGTGTATACCCCAAGCTCTTTACATTTCTATTATGAGCTTCCTAATCTGTAAATAACACATCCACCATCAACTAGCTGGATAGCTGAGGGAAATATCAAGGGCTTCCTTTCCAAACATTTCTACATCTGACATTAAGAGAGTGAATATCACAATTCTATTGAAACAGATAGACATGAATGTGCATCATAATGATAGAGCATTCAAGGCTGTAACTGTTTACATCTTGTATACTGTTTTGCATATGCTGCTTTGTAAACACGGCACCAAAATGCTCCTCCCCTACAAAACATTAATATTCTTGCTCTTCACAGTGATTATCCAGCTGTTTTGTATGTGTGTGTATGGGGGAGGGTGGGGTGGGGTAGGAGAGTGAAGTGATGTCCAGTAATGTTTAGAACAGGACCTGCAGAACAAACCCTAGCAGGTAATAAGGGGTGAAGAGAAGATATGAATATGTCCCATGCTGGCTCTGCTGGCTGAGCTCCTACTCATACAAGCTGGCATGCAGTTGGCTTTCTCCACCGCAAGGGCACACTGCTGGCTCATGTTCAATCTGCTGCACTGTCAGTCTTGGTCAGGGTAAGTCATCATTCCTGCCTGTGACAGGTAAGTTTTTTCCCTTGTACAGTTTTCATGAGGGCAGAAATTACTACAATCAGTAACATATTGCTCACAGTATGATCTTTTCTTTATCAGTAAAACCATTTCAGGTAGGTTCTGCTTCTTGCCATCAGCTTCTGCAGTCCAGCAAGTAAAAGAGAAACTCCAAGAACTTTAACTGTTTTCTTTTTGAGCTATATGTTTATGACCAACAAACACGATAAGGGAAGTTAAAAGATGATTTTTTTTTTTTTTAATTCATGGATTCAGTTTTTTTATCCTCCCTCTGTCTCAGTTATGTCTCCTGTAGCTGTTCAAACATTGAGCAGTAGCAGAAGTTTCTGAACTGCAAAAAGAGAAGTTAATTTTGTCTCCAAATTACTACTGCGGCAGGAAAATTTTTGTCATCCTCATCTCTTAGCTTGTGGCCTGAATTCAATTTCACCTGTAGGAGAAAAATTCTGAGAAAACAAGAGGAAATTTTCAGAGTACTACACTTCATTTACTGCTCTATTCATAGAGAAGTGTTCATCATGTTTGCTAGGAACTTCATCTTGTTCAGGCTATGAAGGATCCCACCTAAGAGCGTTGCACCACAACTAAGAGGAAGTCAAGTAGAAACTCCAACAGGCCAGCGTGGATATGACCAAGCAGCTCCTAGAAAAGCTCAAACTGAAGAAGGAAGGATACAGGGGGTAGAAGCTAGGGCAGATATCCTGGGAGGATTACAGAGAGCTTGTCCAAGCAGCTAGGGATTAGGTTAGGAGAGACAAATCCCTGCTAGAATTAAATCTTGCCACGGATGTTAAGAACAATAAGAAAAGCTTCTTTAGGTATGTTGGGAAGAAAAGGACATCCAAGGAGAGTGTAGGCCCTCTCCTGAAGGAAATGGGCAAGCTAACAACACAGGATATTGAGAAGGCTGAGATCCTCAATTACTTCCTTGCTTCAGTCTTCTCTGGCAAGTGCTCCAACCTCAACATAAAGGCCACAGGTGAAAGCAGGGACTGGGAGAGTCAATTACTCCCCACCATAGGTGTAGAGCAGGTTTGTGACAATCTGAAGAATCTGAAGGTGCATAAATCTATGGGACCTGATGGGATTCATCCACAGATCCTGAGGGAGCTGGAGGATGCAGCTGCTAAGCCTCTGTCCATCATATTTGAGAGGTCATGACAGTCTGGTGAGGTTTCCGCTGATTGAAAAAAAGGGAACATAGGCCCTATTTTTGAAAAGGGGAAAAAGGAAGACCCAGGGAATTACAAGCCAGTCAGTCTCACCTCTGTGCCTGGCAGTCTTGGAGCAGATCCTCCAGGAAAGTCTGCTAAGGCACATAGAAAATAAAGAGGTGATGGGTGACAACCAACATGGCTTCACTAAGGGCAAGTCATGTCTGACCAATCTGGTGGCCTTCTACAACAAGGCTACAGAGGTGGTGGATGATGGCAGAGCATTTGACACTGTCCCACATGACATCCTGGTCTCCAAACTGACAAGACATGGATTTGACAGATGGATCACTCGGTGGATAAGAGATTGGCTGGATGGCCACACCCAGAGAGTTGTGGTCAATGGTTTCCTGACAATACCAAGCTGTGTGGTGTGGTTGACACCCTAGAGGGAAGGGACACCATCCAGGGGGACCCTGACAGGCTGGAGAGCTGGGCCAGTGCCAACCTCAGGAAGTTCAACAAAGCCAAGTGCAGGGTCCTGCACCTGGGTTGGCACAACCCCAGGCACAAATACAGGCTGAGGGGAGAAAGGCTGGAGAGCAGCGCTGAGGAGAAGGACTTGGGGCTGGTAGCAGATGAGAAGCTCGACATGAGCCGCCAGTGTGTGCTGGAGCCCAGAGAGCAACTGCATCCTGGGCTGCATCAAAAGAAGTGTGGCCAGCAGAGCCAGGGAGGTGATTCTGTCCCTCTGCTCCGCTCTGGTGAGACCCCACCTGGAATACTGTGTACAGCTCTGGTGCCCTCAGCACAAGAAAGATATAGACCTGTTGGAGAGGGTCCATAAAAGGTCCACCAAGATGATCAAAGGCCTGGAGCACCTCTGCTATGAAGACAGGCTGAGAGTGTTGGGGCTGTTCAGCCTAGAGGAGAGATGGCTCCAGGAAGATGTTACAGCACCTGCCAGTACTTAAAAGGGGCCTACAGGAAAGCTGGGGAGGGGCTTCTCATCAGAGAAGATAGTGATAGGACAAGGGATAATGGTTTTAAACTGAGAGAGGGGAGATTTATGTTAGATATTAGGAAGAAATTCTTCACTGTGAGGGTAGTAAGGCCCTGGAACAGGTTGCCCAGGGATGTTGTGGAATCCCCCTCCCTGGAGGTTTTTAAGGCCAGGTTGGATGAGAATTTGTGCAGCCTGGTCTAGTCTGAGGTGGTGAGAAACTGGAATGGGTTACCCAGGGAGGTTGTTGATCCACACCCCCAGAGGTTTTTAAGGCCAGATTGGATGAGATCTTATGCAACCTGGTCTAGTGGTAGAGTTCCCTGCTCATAGCAAGGGGATTGGAACTTGATGATCTTTGAGGTAGGTCCCTTCCAACCTTAATGATTCTATTATTCTATGATTCTAATATTTTGCCATCTAGACTTCCCAGTTTCAGTATGCAATATAATCTCCACACAGCCAGATAAGATGAACTGTTCACGCTTGATCTAAATATTAATTCTGAACTTAGTTTAATTTGCTAGCTAAGAGAGAGCTATATGGATACTAATGTGCAAATAAGCTTAATTCTAGACTTATGTAAATTCTTTAGTAATTACTGACTTGATTTAAGGGGATAGTTCCAAAAACATTAGGATGAATTAAAACAACCTTCCCTCCCATCTTATTTATATTCATAAAACTTGAGCATGGAATGGAGGGGCATACACCAGGGGAGTATCTGTACTGAGTAACAACTGAGGAGAAACAAAAGTACTCTTCCCAACAAATTCAAGACCAGTTTATCCCAAACTATTTAATATAACCCTAAGTTATCCTGGAAGTTCATCTGTTTCCTAGCAAAAACCCCAACACCTAAGAGACTGAAAAGCTTGATCTCCTCCATTGTCACTTAGTGCAGCCTGTCTTCAGATGCACAGTCGTGTCCCAACAAGTCTGAAAAGGCTCCAGACTTGTTTATACAGGTCAAGTAGAAGGCATGTCCCAACATACTGAACTTCGATACTACAGGTTACATTCTTCCACCTGCACACACCCACCTATACAACAGCCACTGTTCAGCTATCACCAGATTCCCATTACAATGAGTGTCAGGTTTACCACATGTTGTGTGGTAACATATCAAAATGACCACACAGAATAACTAACAGATACGTATTATTTATACCTATACTATGTTTAATTACATACATGATTGGCCAACAGTAACTTTTTTTTTTTTCCTCTAGGAAAGCAATATAAGCAGGCAAGACTTCCAAGAAGAAATTATTTTCAGTTCAACTAAAAGCACTTGACTTAAAAAAAAGACGTGGTTGCGATGAACACTGAAATAAAACAAACATTCTGGAATTCATGCCTATGACCAAAGCTCTGTGTTTGTCCTGTAATACCAGGCATATTGATTCTCCAATAGAGGATGCAGTCGATTATTACAAAACATAGCAGAGTATGATGATCTGAAAATAAAGGGAAGAAAAATTTCACAGGAGCCAACAGTAAGTGGGCAACATTTTGTATACTAACATGGCTGAAATGCTGTAGTCGTATCACTTCTGTGCCTCAAGAACGCTATCATGTTACAGTTAAATAAAAACAATTATCCACTTAACAGTTCAGGCAAGAAGAAAATTATACTGGTACACTCGTAATAGATCAGAGCTGTTTCTTTTAGAGATTTCAAATATTGTTCTTTGTTTATGTAAAAGACATTTATTAACACATTATTAAAATATTTAATATACAAATAATTGGTATATTTATATATGCACGTAAAATTCAGATCTGCATACTGAGCAAGATCAAAACACTTTTTTCCCCCTGAAGAATAACAAGAACACTGGAACCTCTTCTCCGTTTTTACTATTAGAATTATTTGCAGTAGTTTTTAAACAGAAAATAAATACTCTTGGACTTTAAAAGAAATTTTTCTAAGGGCATATTAGCAGGACACTAAAATCTCATATATAAAAAATAAATCCTTTATATATTAAACAATACCTAAACATTTTCTTACACCATATATCTGTGAGGAGCAGAGCAATTTCAACTCTAGCAGGCTTACTGTACTCTCAGTTCTACTGAAGTGTTTCAATTTCATGAGCAGTACCAGGACACCAAGAAAAGGATTTCTGTAATGTTTTAGATTTCAGAGCAAGAAGTCAAAGTGAAACAGAAGCCAAATGTCAAAACATAACATGAAAACGATGAAGTCTTACAATAAGCAAGCAAACTCCTAGAGCACATGTAGAAGCAACAGCACAAAAAGGTACTGGCAGATCTTGAAAGAACGTGAGAGTCTAAGTTACT
>NW_009954497.1:962556-1000651 GCF_000747805.2 Chaetura pelagica
TTCATTGTGATGAACCTTCACCAATGAACTGGAGTTACATCATTGTTTGACTACAGCAGGCAGTTTAACTATGAGGCAGACACACCTGCTTGTTTACTGCCTGCCCCACAGTGGGATGGGTGAGAGAACTAGAAGAGTAATGAAATGACATAAGGACAGCTTAAGAACCAAAACAGGAGAAAAAGTAAAACTCTCCAAAGAAAAACAAACCCAAGAAGAACAAGTGATGTAAAAAAACCCCTGTTAGTCACCACCAGCTGACCAACTGATCTCCAGCCAGTCCCAGAGTAATGGCAGTGCTGGCAAACCTTCCCCCCACCCTTTTTTTTTGCTGAGCACAATGTCATATAGCATGGGGTAACTCTTTGGTTAGGTGGTGTCAGCTGTCCCAGGTGTATTCCCTCCCCACTCCTTGTACATCCCCAGACAACCTGTCGGTGGGGTGGCATGAGAAATAAAAAAGGCCTTGACTCTGTGCAAATACTGTTCAGTAATTACCAAAGTACCAGTGTTATCAACATTGCTTTAATCACAAATTCAAAACAAAGCACCATAGAAGCTACTATGGAGCAGCTATCCTATGCAAAACTACCACAATTAATACCAGAACTCAGCTTGCAAGGTAGTAAGACTACTACTTGTACCTAAATGCATACATGGGGTACAGCTTTACCCACTCTGAAGTACACATTTTTAACAGATTACCTCTGATTATTCTAATATATTTGAAAAGGATTAGAATTTAGTTAAATACTGCAATTTCCTATTAGAGGAATGTTTTCCTTAAATGTTCTCAGACCAAATTATTCACATCACAATCTGGACATCCACTTACACATTCAAAGCCCCACTACTGTTGCCTAGTAAATAATGAAATGTGGAAACGTCTTACTCCATGACAGAATTAGGAAGAACTTAAAAACATATACGTATACAAACATGTACTTATGGATCCCTTCAAACATAACTTTACTTTGTGCTTCATGCAATTCAGGGATTTTTGAGATGACATTTCTTTTAGCAAGTTGTATTGATTTTTAGAATAGAATATGCATTTGTATAATTTGGAATTGTTCATCAATAGGAAGGATATTAAATTAGATTCAAAATAGACTTAAAATGCTTGTAAAGAATTTCTAACAACAATGCCCTGCAAGATGGAGCAAGTTATGAACTTCTATCTGGACCTACATTACAGTGTGTTAAGACTCAACTTACGTGGTATTTGTTAACAAATACACAGGATTTGTGAATTATACCAAGCTTGGACTGCAGAGATAGAAGGTGCAAAGATTGAGGCCTTCACAGATCATCCTCTCCTCACCTCCTGTTCAAACATCAGTCCTTTAATACACTCACAGCTGCTCCAGTTCTTACTTTCTGAACGTCTGTCACTGTTTCTTTCAGATCCAATCATCTCATATTTAACATTGAAAGTTTTTTTTCCCCTTTTTCATACTCTTTCTTCCTCTTCTTCAGATCCCACCCCTATTCCATTCAATGGAAACAAGCTCATTCCACACACTGTCCAAGTGTGAGAGGAGTTGTGACAACACAAAAGTCTGTCCTTGTTTTAAATCCTTACATCTGACAGCAATGCAGTACTGTAAGACTGCATGAAATAAATCCACCTTAGCCTACTCATGTTTAAAGGACACTGAATCAATCCTCACAGAATTAAAATGGGAAAGTTTTTCTTAAATCTCTACTGAACATTTGCAAACATTGTTTTCAATGGCTGATATCCTGGCCAACTACAAGCAGTGTCTCTTTTAGCAGATAATGCCATATCAAAACCAAAAGGGACAGCAGATAAGGAGAGTATAATGAATACAGATTCACCACCAGTTATCTCCTAATACAAAAATCATCAACTTCCAACCTAAATCTGATATAAAACATGCCCACGGCAGAGCTCTTCTGTGAAAACACTGCAGCAAGCTTGTTTTATCATGAACATTACAATGCACTTAATAAAAACCCTCAAAGATAACAAAACTTATGCTGATTATTTGCTTTTACTGTCATTCTCACTCTGGTTTTAAATCATTCCATAACAGAGATAGCAAAGAGCACTTGAAGTTCCATGTTCAAATTTCAGCAAAGAGCTACGCAACTAAAGATGAAAATCTTAAAATTGCTGAATTATCACAAGGCTCATCATAACTCACTCCCTACCTGCCCATCTCATATATGAAACACCACAGAGAATGCAAGAGGGCAGCACAGCAACCACCACAGAAGTTTAAATAGCCTTTGTGCATTGTATGCTACAGGACAAACAGAAAGAAACAGCAGAAAAAACCCACACCTGGACAGCCCTCTTCAGATGGTTTTTAAGTGATTCATTTGCCTAGGTTTAAAAGTATACATGAGAAAGCACAAATTCCAGAACTCATTGCTAGCTTGAAAACGTACCTGAAACACACAATCAAAACCTAGACACTAACTGTCCAGGTAACTTTCAGAGACAGTGACAGAACTGAGAGGGCTAGTAACACTACATTTGCACCTGAAACATGATATAAAAAAGTGTCCTGACCTCCTATAAAGAGAACTAAATACTCAGTGTCCTTGCTTATTCATTCCACACAGTATAGCTGTATCAAAAACTCAGGACAAAAGTGCTTTAACAGCCTAATCCACCAAAATGTAGGCAACTCTCAACTCTGTACTGCAGATCAGTATCTACAACATGCCAGGGCTTTCTCGTGATAAAATCAAAGACCAGAACCACTTTTCCTTAGGAATCTGCAGTCATCACACAATCATCAACTTAAGTGTAAGAGAAACTTAGGTTCAAATTCTCTTTTGGCATATGGGAATCTAAACCCCTATTTTAAAGAGTGTAAACAACACACAATTTCTCAGGAGTACAATTTTTCTAGTTGAGGCTACTTCATTAGGCATTAAAAATTAAATACTATCTTTCCCTCTGCATTACGTTGCTCAGGGATTAGAAGCTTCACTTCAGTGTAAAATCATGATTCTCTTTCATAAATTAATATTTATATAATTTTATGGAGATTAAAATAGCTTCTACCACAGACAGAAGCCACTTTCCGCAAATCTCCTGCAGTTGAATGTAAATACCTGGAAAGAAATAAGACTTGCCAACTTCAGTTTCTATTAACAACTTCTGGAGCCAAGCATGGGTGCTTCAGAAATTGAGAAACAGATGCTTCCAACAAATGAACATATAAAGTAACACAAATGGAGAGAGCACTTTAGCCTTGACAAAGTATTAAGGAAGACAGTTTGATATACTTGAAATACTGTGCTTTAAGTGATAATAGCTGGAATAGTAAAAATTAGCAGATCTAGTGTCAGTGAAAACAGCAAGTAAACTATAATTGCATCTATTAATTACTAAATCAAAGACATTCCAATCATTAATATAAAAGCAGAAGAACACAACAGGGAGAGTGTAATGCAGGATGAAAGATGAACTTTCCATTTAACTTTTATGGAAGCAGCAAGGTTTGGGGCATGCTTTTTTTGGCTCCTAAGCTTCATGATCAGCTTAAAAAGAAAAGAAGATAAAGAAAAACCTCATGCATCTCTGAAGATAGATTTCTCACCTCTATGCAACAACATGGGGAAAGTCAGGTAGAAAAGATTAGAAAGTAGAAGAGCATTCTGCTAATAGGTAAATATTTTAAGTAACAAATATGAGAATGGCAAGTCTAAACTTGGCCATATAAACAGGTGAATTATTAAAATGAAATAATTTTATGCACCATCAAAATTACAGCAAAAGTAATCTCAGGTTTTGTACAAATGCATTTTCACAGAACAACAGAAAATTACAAAATCAGATTAAATCCTAATCAATTCTTTATTGACAGGAACAAAGCCATAAATAACTATTAAAAACAAAACTAAGGAATTAGATGACTGTACCTGAGGTAATCCACCAATGGTGGAATACACACTGTGCTCTTTTGAAAATGTAAAAGCAAGTTAATTGTAAGGCGTTTACTTCTCAAACATCATAAACTTGCCCACAGTGACAGTATGACAGAAAAGTATATACAGACAGTCACACGCTAACAAATAATAGGCCGTAAATTTATATTCCCAGCCTGCATGAAACATTAAGATAAAAATTGTCCTTTGCTGTCTGCTGTAATTTTATTTTTTAAAATTTTAAGTATTGTAGTTTTCTGTCACTGGTTCCAGTCCAAACCTGCCAGAGCTGAGGATTCATCATTACTTAGTCAGGAAAACACATAGTAAGAATAAAATAAGTAAGGAGGCAGTTCACATAAAAATGAGATCCTTAAAAGTACAATTGAAAAAAAAAAAAGAAAAAAAAAAAGAAGGCTTTCCACATACTTACATCAGGTTCCAAGAAAACAAATTTGTAGCACTAAAAAAGAGACTAAAGACTAAATGCATCCTCCTTTTCAATCTACAGATTTGGTTACTGTAGCAGGCATGATATAATCAAAGCAACTACACACACTTACGTATGTTTGGTTACTGATATAATCAAAGCAACTACACACACTTACGAACTGTCTAATCCAATGAAGTAGAAAGCAGAACAATTTTTTTTAAAAAATAAAACCACAATAGATAAGAATGATGGCATCACAGAGGTCTGTCCAAATAACAGATAAAAATGCGAGTTTTTGTTACGGTATGGAAACACCTTCTGGAATACTAAAAAGCAAACAGCAGCATGACTAGATTGATAATCGGCAGGACAGTACAACTTGTGTACAGCATGTATTTCTAGTTCTGCAGTTTCCAGTAACAGAGCTTGTACACTGCACTTAGATACAGCCCAGCTAGAGTCCATATATACATGGGGGCGACCCAACTGGCATACTTGAATTAAGATTCCAAGCTTATACCAGAAGTTACCAATTTTTTCCCATTATTTTTAGTGATTAAAGATAAAACCCAAAGCTTTAAATTCTTTAATATTCATATGAATAGCCAGTAACATCTCTTCACAATTAAAGAAGAAAATATAAGTAGAAAGGCACAAGCTCTTAATAGCAGTGACCTGGAAAAACATTTTACTAATTGAAGCTGTAAATAAATACTAAGACGTACAAACAAGGCATAGTACCCTCCTCTACATTTTAAAGTGGGGAGAAAGGAATTATTAAATCTTGTTTTGATACGCATGTTAACAAAACTCTCAACCCATTTATACAAACATGAGGTTCAGACAATTGGAAATGTCTATAACATAAGTTTATTTAGTCCTGAATATGCAGTTCCTTCACAATCACTACACAGCAGCTTCACTATACATAAAGAAGTTTTATTTAATATTACTCCACAAAAAGAAAGTTAATTTAAGGAAAAAAGTAATTGCTGTAGTACTATTTTAACACTGTTAGACAAACTTTGGGGATAAAGAATATCTCTTTCATTATCATCCATGCATTTTTTCTCATCACAAAGCATACCATTTTGTTCCATATATCACTGACCACACTGAACTATGTATAGCATCTGAGATTATCAAGAGTTCTGCTTTGAAATTATAAAGAAGCAACTACTTAACTGTTCTCTAAGAATTCAAATGGTAGGTGAACTATTTCCACACAAATAAACTAGTAGTCCAAACCAATAAACTATATTGCTTTCCCTAAAGAAACATCGCCCCAACCACACACACAAACCCCATATTCTACATCAGTAGCCTCTTATGTCCCTGAAGTGCACCTTATAAAAAGCAAATGTTTTCGCAAAGTGCCTGAGTCATCAAGGTTATGAACCAATGCTACATCATATGGTGAAAATTTAGTCAGACAGGTCTACACATATAGTTTAGTGTTTGTGCATATATAAACATGTTAAAAAAACCACAAACAAACAAAAAAACCCACAACAAAACACCACCACAAAAAAGGAAAAACAAAACCAAAGCAAAAACAAACAACCCCACAACATTATATCATCCTGGAAAACCAACTCACTAAAAAGATCACTGAATGATCTTTCAAGATCCCTTCCGACCCCTAGGATTCTATGATTCTATGAATTTGATACAGTATTATTCATACATCTGCTACTACTAATAACAGTTACAAAATGTGTTGGTGGATTTTTGTCCTATTTACTACTGCTAGCTGTTATCCGAAGCACAGTGTGTCACTGGAAATAAGCATTGGAAGACAGACCTAACAGACCTGTACCTTCAAAAAAGCCATTCTACTCTCACTTTAGATGTATATTCCTAGAGTATTCAAAACTCTCCAATGATCAAAATCTCTGTATCACTACAAATGTGGATGAGAAAGAAGAAAAGGAGTTCACTATTGCATTGTGTCTACAGAAGTAGTCAAAAGCACCTCTCTCAGGGACAACAAGTAAACGAATATGAAACGCTAATTTTGTCTGAAGACAGAGGAGTTATTTAAAGGTACAACAAATTTGGGAAGAGTTAGATGTTTGATGCATCACAAGGAATAGTATGACCACAAAACACAGCAAAGACTAAGAATAATCCAGATCTTCACACAGGCAACGTTGCATACCATGAACCCTTTGCATTCACAACAAGCATTCCCCTCATGAACAGAGCGTGATCTTCTCACAGAAGCAATGGCACCACAGAGGCCATTATGAAATTAAGGAATAAAAGATGCAGCCAAAAAGCTTTTTTTTTTTTTTTTTTTAAAGAAGGTGGCTACAATTGCAGAATCAACTGTGATAATGAAGAAAAACAGCCAATGTATTGATCAGCCTGCCTCAGAGAGTGGTGTTGTGGAATGTTCGTGTGCTGGAAGCCAAATCAAGAAGAGAGCAAAATGAAACCCCAGGTGCATTGAGGCTTCCCGACCCTCGGAGCAACCTTCATCTCCCTCCTCTTAGCACACCTGCTCCAAGCATGTTTTCTCAGGATGCTGTTTTTCTGAGCAACTGAAGGACTGATACAACTACCCTAAAAAAAGCTTTAGTGCTACCAACAAAATTAATCATTAGATGTGCAAAAAACTTGTTTGGGTGAATTTTAAAGGAGTGGAGGAAGTGATAAAATTGAGAAGTAATATCATCCTGTGTAAATGGCTTCTTTCACTGGCACAGTAAACACCAAAATCATCCCTTAATGCTAGGCAGAGTAAACAATGAAGAATTAACACAGCAGTCTGGGTCTGTGCCTGAAGGTGATGCCAGGGAAGACCCAGGCCACCTCCATGGCCTCTGTGGGCAGGCAGCACCACACAGGGTCAAGGGAAACCCAGCAGGGTTGCACACTCACAATGCAAAAAAACTTCAAGCTGGACTCAGTCAGCATCCTTGTCCTCAGCAGTGTTTCAGCAAACCAAAAGAGTTTTGGCTACCTGCCCAGTAACAATCTCCCTGCAACAGAAACGGCTCCTGTCACCCACGGAGGAGTTGCGCACTGCAGCCAACTGCAAGCACGACTGCAAGCAATCATTTCTCTATCTGATCATAGTTTTTACAGTGGGCTGGAAAATAACTGCACCAAAGGTAATTTTCACACCATTTTCACTCTTCAGTCTAACAGAGAAAAACATTTTCAAGCTATGCTTCTGATAAACATGTAATTTGTAGCTTCATATGGCACAGATATTTTCACACCAATTGAAGGGACATAACTGCACAATGGAATTCCCAAAATTTTCACATCTGATGCCTCTTAATGCAGAGAGGATTGCTTTCACAGACACCAAATAGCTACACTGACTATGTAGACATGGTATTTGTGCATTGATCATGGCAGTTATGGCAGATAAGAGCATTTTCCTTCCCCTTAAATCTTACGTGTATTGAAAATATAATTCAGTCATCCAGAATAAGTAGTAACATAAACCTGAGTACAAGGGATTTCTTTTAATGATTAGGTGGGTTTCATGCAGGTACTAATGAGGTCATCAACAAAATGATGTAAATTCTGACTACTTCCAGCTTGTATCTAGTGTTGTCAGTTAATGAACGTCTCTGCCTCAATAACAGATCAAGTACAAAGACAGCTGCAAGTTATAAATCCACATTAACCAAAAGACTGATGGAAAGAATGACAGAATATAATTTGAGTACAGGTAACATTTAATTTGTTACTTGTATTAGGAGACAATTTTGATAAATGACACATGAAAAAGAAGCATAAAGCTGTAAAAATATTATGTCACCAACTAAAATGAAATTCTAACACCACCATCGCTTATTTTTATGTAACAGTGCTACAGGTCATTGCAGAAATTATGACAAAAAGAAGACACATGCATCTGCAAACAATATCTGTTATTATTTACCATCCTAGATATTATCAGTAACAGATTTTTATTTTTTTTTAGATTACTGCATTTTTTAACATACTGATACAATGGAAGCAATGCATTACTTAACACTTGATGGGACAACAGTCCAAAGAGAACATGTTAATCAACACTATTTTTCAGGAAGGATTTTTCATTAAAAAATTAACTACAAAGCAAAAGTGAAAACCAACAAGAAGTAATGTACAGTAAAGGTCAAGACAGAGCTAGAGATGAAGAAATGTCAGCCCTGAAAAGCCTCAAGAAATTGAAGACAAAATTTCTTCAAAATTTGTATATCAATTACAACTTCAAATAAGAAAAGCTTCATGCTAACATGGAAGAGGTTAATTTCTATTTGTAAACAATGCATTTGCATTTAATTAGTATTTAATGCAACTTTACTGACATTGTCCTGAGAAAGGATTCATTAAGTCTACATTAACTGACCATAGCATTGTGTATAACAGGGATTTCATCAAATAGCACCTCAAATAAAATACTGAGTACTCAAATAAAAAAACGAGCACTATTTGATTAAGCGAAAGAACCGAGATTCTAATAAATATACTACTCTTAAAATAATCAAATACTCGATTTTTGTATCAAGGAAAAGAAAATGCTTGTAACTTATGCAAAAACCTGAAAGATTCCTCTACCTCAAAGTTACATTTACTTTCAAAGACTCCTCTTGCTCTGCTTTGCTTACTCAAACACTTTTTGTGGCTCTGAGGTGCCATTTTTTAAAGTAATGGTGGAAGATATCAAGGAATGGCAAAGGTCCTTTTACCGTCACCTTCAAGGAACCACTTAGTAAAGGCTTTAACAGATTATTGTTGCTAAATCTTCAGTATATGAAACCTCTCAAATGCTCATTTAGTATTAACAGTTACTACATAGCTTTTGAATGCTGGTGGTTTATTTTAAAGACAGCATTATGTAAGTCCTAAATGGAGATACTAGCTAAGAAAGTTACACTCAGTGGGAAGGTGACTTTCAGTCCCACCCTTTTAGGAAAGAGAACACTTGTTTATTTGAAGAAGTTTGTCTAACTTGAGTCACGCATAATTTCCAACTGACAAGGAAAGCTTCATTATCAATGCCTAAGTACTGTGTTGAACTCCTTCAGACTAAAGATAAGAAATTAGTCTTTAAAAAGAGGTAGAACTAAGTAGATTGTTTTGAGCATCTGATTTTTCTTTAGCTAATCATCTCTAACAGCATTCAGTTTACAAGAGCCCTATAAAGTACTGTAAAAGACCTTAAAAACAAAACAAACTGTGATATTTTCTTTGTTCTTCTCTCTCTCATTCTTAAGTAGCTGTCCTGCACCTCTCCACCAATTTCTACTAACAAAGCAGAACTTCCTCAGTGCCACATTGTCCAAGAGGAAGAAACAGAGCTAGCACAAGAATACATTGAAGCCAGTATCTGTAAAACTTGGTGGTCTTTTAGCTTTGTGACCAAGATTACTGATGGAAGGAAGGAACCACACAGGCTGAAAGGCATATGGGAATGGATGCTTCTTTCTCAGTGCAAGGAGAGGAAAGCAGTTAACAGACTAATGAGGAGATGCTGAAAGGCATAGTCTGATAACCATGGAACTGTAAAGCTATTAAGAGATTTTCTCCAGAAGAAAATCTATATCAAAAGACGCCTACTATGCCTATAATCTGGAGGAAAATGCAAATCTCACAAGCCGCATGGTTAAAGTTTGAGGGCAATTCACGTGCTGCCAGGGAAGAACAGAAGCGTAAAGAGTAGGAGAAGAGGACACTACTGATCAGGCCTCCATTCCCATAGCCTCTACTCACCTGCAGAATGACTGAGGCTGCTCCTCCCTCTAGAAGACCATAAGGGGCATCAGCAGCAGTGGGAGAAGTCCCACTGTGCACCAAGGAAAGTAGGGAGACCACCTACAAACAAAATGGAACAAAAAGTAAAATTAAATTTAAGGTCAAGCTTGCTGGAACCTAAATTCTAAGAAAATATGTTTGAAACTTGAAAGGAAATCAAATTATATATCCTAAGCGTAGAAAGCATCATCTAGTGTGTTTTTAATAAAATGGAAGATTTTATCCTAAAGAAGTTCCTGGAAATATTCCAACAATAAACAGCTCTATGAGGAATTAAGTTTAAATATGAACCAATCTCAAGAACAAGAGATACAAATTAACAAGAAGAAACCATGAGAAATCTGCATCCAATAAGTTAAACCAGTATTTTATGAACTAACATTTCTACACCCATGTCAATCTACAGCAAAGCAACGATGTCTATGTAATTACTTAATGCCTTCTAGGACAAAACCAAACTAAAACCACACATGCTGCATCTAGAAAAAGACAGGTCTTGAGAGGAAAGACAAGTAACATTTATTTATGTAAATATTTCCCCCCTCAATTTTAAAATCCTATCATGCTAGAAGAAAGTTACAAAGGATTACAGTGCACTTGAGTGATATCCATTATGGCATACTATCACTATCTGAGCCTTGAGATCTATCAACATAAAAAAAAGACAAAAAAATCATCAGTCTAAGCTCTACAACAATGAACATAGCAGTTGGTTTATACCATTTTTTATTTTTTACATTTAAACCAAACTCAACTACTAATCTTTTCTATCTGCACTACAAACCTTCAATAAATCTATCACCAAATATTAAACAAGTATACAAGAAAAATATTTCCTTCCATGGAAAAGACAGCTGGATAGAAACACCTTAATTGAATTCTAAATTATGTACTGAAAAATATTAGATAAAACCATCTTAATCACATTTGACAATCCATCTCACCCTAAACATTTAAAATAATTAATCATGTTGAAGACAGATGAGTTATTTCTCTAAAGGCTACAGTCGTAAAACCAATCAGGGCTCATATTTATAGATCTATTTAGAATTAACACAAAGGCATTTTTTGCATGAATAGTTTCCTGCAATTTCAGAATCCCCAGAATGCAAATTCAGTTATTAAGCCAATTAATCTTTTAAATTACTTAATTATCTCTCAGATCCAACAAACAGGCAATTGTAAAATCTGAGAGAAATGGGAGGCAGAGTGAAGGCATTTGTAACTGTGACACTTCTAATCTACTCCAGAAGAACAACTGCTCTTTGGAAGGAGCAGTTGCCTCTGTAAGGCAGTAACCCCAGGATGCCTGTAAGAAGTCGGGCTGCTGTTGGAGTGTTTCTCAAGTGCCTTGGTATGCTCTATTTGAGATTTGCACATCAGAAAAGGTGAACATGAAACAGACTGTCAACAGCAAGAGCATCCTGGTTTCAGATTTGATTTCAAAAGGCTCATTTCAACATTTCTGGAGCAGCAGGTTAAACTGTTTCTCCTAACCTGAGGCAAACTGAGTAATTTTAACTTTATATATAAAAATCTATAATCCTTGCGAGCAAAAGGTGTTTTTCTTCACTGGAATTAGTCTGAAACCTGTTCAGATAAATTTTTCCCCCATTTACTTGATTTTGCTAGTTTCCTCTTATTTTGTCTACTCAGTGTACTTCTGCTCCTTTCCATCTTGAGAGGTATACCCCATCCATCCCTATTCCTGATGTTAGATGGATCTGCTGCATATGTCTGTCACCATTTGACTTCATCCTGGCTCAAACTAGGACAATGTCTCAAGAGATCAATGCAGTACTCTGCACATCTGCCTATTAGGAGAATTCAAACCTTTTCTTCAGGCCTGGATAGTCCACACAAGTCACTTTATTTTGCAAATGGAAACAGCTCACTTTTTGGAAAACATCTATGCCAAAATAATCGCAATCAAGATACAGGGGTTTTTTAATAGAAGCAGCATCAACTTACTAAATTCCAAAAAAAAATCTTAAAATAGCCTATTGATACTGTTTGCCACCCAGTCACTAGTTCTGCAAGCCCATTCAACACACTGCCCCTTCAACCTCTGTTTTCAAGCGCATTTCATATATATGTGTCTGTGATTTTCTTTGAAACTCAGCCACAAGTGACATGGGTATTTCCAAAAGTTTTAAAAGAAAAAGTACATTGTGTTGAAAAACTATACAGGGGAGAAAAAAAACAACAAACAACAAACAAAACACCACCCTGAAATAACAAAATAAGATAGCATTTTAACTCTCTAGCTTGATGACAATTTCTAATGATGAAATGTAACTAGCACTATTTATAATTTCCCTTTGAAATTATATTTTGATTGCTTCAAACTGGCAAATGAAGCCCTTTAACCTGGCATTCTTTGTATTTCATTCCCAAGCTTTACTATTAAGCAAAAAAAAACAACCAAAACAATACTTTTCAGCAGTGCCAACTTGGTTGTCTTCAAGGAAATTAGAGAAGCAATACTGGCATTTCTTGTCAGGACTAAAAGCAAGTTTATAATTTATTCTAGCTTCCCAGGCTTATGTAATCTTCTAGCACCTCTATTTGTGCTTTTAAACTTGTTGCCAATTCTAGTCAAACAAGAGCAGCTAGAATACAGAAAAAAAGCTCCCAGAAGGGGAGGTAAGCAGGTACAAAGCTAGTATGTGGTTATTGCCATTAACTAGCTACCTGACAAAGAGAAAAGGAGAAAAGGCAGGGGATATTTTGTTGTTTGTGGCTGGTTTTTGTTTGATGTTGTTTTAATTCATTACTGTTTTGTTTTTTAGAAGTAGTTTCTTTCTTTGCCTACTGCAGGTGCCATGAAAGATGCAGGAAGAGTCAGGAAAAGATAAAAGAAGAAACAAGCTTGTGTAAGAACAACAGGAGTCAGAAAACGGACTCAAAAGATTGTACCACCTAGAGGTATCCAACTTGAGGTATCTAGCTGAAGTATGTCAACTATGAGCCCCAATGCTGATACAATACTATGGACATGCCTGGATATAGGCAAAGGCAGGACCTTCGATGTCCTGGATTATCTTTCCCAGCTTCTCCTTTCCCTATTAGCTGCAATGCCACAATCCAGAGTTTTGACATGTTAAAAAAAAAAAGTGTAATTCTCATATGTTCTACCCTAACAAACAGTAAACTAATCTAATCCAAATAGTCCAGTAACACCTTCAACTCTCTCAAAGAGCAGGAGTACCACTATATTTTATTAGTAGTACTCTGCAACAGTGTAAAATAGGAAGTTAAAATAGCGTGCCACTTTTCAGAAAAAATGAGGGCAAACAGTGCTGAAAACAAACACATGGGAAAAATAGAGTAGAATGCAAAGACAAAAGACTCTACAAAGGAAAAGTGTAAGCTGTTGCTCATTTTTTAATATTATGGATTTTTTTTTATACTAAACCTATCTTCACTGCTAATAACCATGCCAAGGCTGAGAGTATGCTGCAGTGCTACTAGACACTGTACAAAAACTTTGCTATGCGAAGACTGATTTAAGCAGGCTAGAAGTAGGGAGAAGTTTTGTAGTCATAATTACATATGAACTTTGTCAGTGCCATAATTTGCACAGAAGAGTATGGGCGAAGGCAAAAGCTGCTGTGTAGCAGACATTGGTGGAGGAGCTGGAAGATTTAAATTGAACAGACAGTGGGAAGAGGTGGGAGAGGGGCTGGAGCCATTCGGCAAGCAGAGGGAAGAAACTCTGTACTGGAAGCACCCAGCATTAAATTGTCAGATGGTTCAAACAGCTTTGACTGCTGTCTGAAGGGGCAGCTTTAAGCTCTTTATAGCTCTTCTACAAAGCTGCTTTTTGAGGGCCTTTTACTTCAGGGATATAAGCTCAAGTGCCCTCAGTAACTCAAGCAGCTTTTCTCAGTCTCCAAATACTGTAACAGACAAGTGGCAGATGATTACTTAACCATACTTCAAAGTTACATTGCCACCAGCACACGAAAAAAGTGAGCACAAGTCAACTTGTACACCCCTAAATGAGGCTTTAGGGAGGACAGTAAGGAAACAATTGTGCCAAGGAAGCATCTTACATGTTAAAACAGTATTTTTGTCACGCTGAACATCTCCTGTTAGTGTAACATGAAAAGCATTTTTAGAAATTGAAATACTGAACTTTTGCAAGATTTCTTTACCTTTGAATTAGCTCCATAAATTAAAGCATTAAGCACTTAATGAAGCAATGGAGATAGCCTAAAAAGTTTTACAGTATCTTTCATGTTTTTCAAGCAGCTATCATCATATTAACAGAAAGTTAAGGCTTAGTCTACTGTGCAAGTCAGGATTTTCATGCTGACAAAATACTAAACTCTGTAGCCCTTTCAGTGAACCAGAAAAACACCAAAAGTGCTGAGGCAAAGTAGGACATTGATGGAAAGCAGAGGGGAGAGAAGTACAAAGTCCCAAAAGCAGAATTACAGAAAAAAAAAAAAAAAAAAAAAAAGCTCTTGCCCTTACTTTGTACTTATTTGCAACATAATGACTTTTTCTAAAAAATAATTTTTGATGCGAGCATGTTTTGGGACCTTTTCCTCCCCAAAAATGTAAATGCATGTGAGAAAGTTTTCATCTGTATCTGTTGACTGGATTTTGTCAGACAACACTTCATGATTACTTCTTCTACAGTTCTGAATTTCCCAACTGGACTTTGAAATTAAAATCTGGACTTTGAAATTAAAACCTGACCAGTATGAAAGAAGAGTATATGCTAATGGATGTTGTATATACACAATACCAAGAGCCGTTTTCTTCCCAACTAAAATGTTAGTAGCATGAGAATCAAGCCACACTCAGAATCAGTAATCATATCTTCCTCCTCCAAGGTTTGAAGCCAGCAGATTGCAATAACCTTTCAAAAATATACAAAAAATGTTTTTGAAAATTGATATTTTCCTGCAATAGTGTGGTACTGTAACATTGTTATTAAAACTGTAATTTAATGCAGTAATAGTTTTACATAATAGAGCACTTACAATTTGATGACAGTAAGAAGGGAGCATAACAGATGATAAAATTTGCACATTTGGTTCATAGTTATTACAATTTCTGAAGTGGATGGTATTTCTACTGGTCCACAATTCTTTAAAAGAAGCAAAACCTTTGAGATTTTATTTCAAAAGTAGCACTTACAGCAATGATTAATGTTTATGTTCAAAGGACAGAACAGCACGATCCAGGCAGTGCCTTCCTGTCTTATGTGCCATTGTGAGCACACCCTGGAAAATTTCCCCTGCAGTAAACACTGCACCTTTTTCTGCCAAGCAATAGATATTACACATCCTCTTCCTTGAAGACCTATGCAGAAGTTCACAGCTGTGGAAGCGTGCATAATAAAAATCCCACACAAACATCTGCAAGCAGGCTTTTTGTTGTTGTTGTTTTAGGAAATAAAAGTTAATTTTCTTCCTTAAAAAAAAGAAGTCAACAGTTTTGTGTTTAAGGCAGTGGCATGCACTGCTAAAATACTCTCAGTACAACCAAAATCTTGTTTGGAGCACATGATTTGCTTACAAAGATCAAAAAGTGGTACTTTTCAATTCAAATCAGGAGACAGAAATACACAAGCTCCAATTTCAAATGTTACTAATTCAAACCCCAGAGTTTTACATAAGTATTCCATATATAAAATAAAAAATATTACAAATAATAAAAATTAGGTGAAATACTTCAAACAAGGATCACATTAAAAGCTGTGGCACACTGAAGTACTATTCTAAAAGGTCCATTTATTATTTAAAAAACCTTTTAATTAAATTGCACTGTCCTAGTACACAGAATTACAAGATAGGACATCTGGAGGTCATCTGGTGCCACCTCCCTGCTCAAGTAGGGGTGCTCTGAGCAGGTTGTCCAGGACCAAGCCCAGATTGCTTTCAAGCATGCCTACGGATGGATACTCGACCACCTCTCGGGCAACCTGCACCAGTGCTCAGTCACCCTCACAATGAAAAAGTGTATTCTGATGTTCAGATAGAACCTCCTGAGGGCCCACTGCTTCTTGTCCTGTCACTGGGCACCACTAAAAAGAACCTGACTCTGTCTTTACATCCTCCCTTCAGGTATTCATACACATTGATAACATCTCCTCTGAGACTTCTCAAGGCTGAACAATCCCTGCTGACCCATGTCTGAGCCATTCCTCAATGGAGAGATGCTGTAGTCACTAAACACCTTTGTGCCCTTCACTGGACTCTCTTTGGTATGTTTGTGCCTCTCTCATACTGGGCAGCTGAGACCAGGGCACAGTACTCCAGGTGTGGCTCTCATCAGCACTAAGTAATAGGGACAGACCACTTCCCTCCACTCCTCCTAATGCAGCCCAGCATCAGCCCATCAGCCCTCTTTTCCAAAAGGTCATATTGACAGCTCATGGTCAACTTGGTGTCCATCAGGACGGGCAGGGCCTTTTCTGCCAAGATGCTTTGCAGTGGGTAGCCTCCAGCATATACTGGTGTATGTACTTTTTATTTCTCAAATGCAGGACTTGGCACTCCTCTTTGTTGAAGTTCATGAGGTTCCTGCCTCATGATGGCAGTATGACCCTCTGGTGTAACAGCCACACCACCCAGTTCTGTATCACCAGCAAATTGACTGAGGGTACACTATGCCCCATTATCCAGATCATTAATGAAGATGCTTATCATGATTAGACCCAGTATTGACCTCTGACATACACCACTAAAATTACTGCCCTCCAAGCAGGATTAACACCACTGATCATGACCTCTGGATGTGGTCATTGAATCAGTTTTCACCTCACTTTCTGCTCACTCAGCTTCTTTATGAAGATCTTATTGGAGGCAGCACCAAAAGCCTTACTGAAATCAAGACAGACAATTCTGCACTGCTCTCACCTCATCTATCAAGCCAGTAATTCATCATGGAAGGCTATCAAGTTGGTGAATCATGACTTCACCATGGTAAATCCATGCTCACTAGCTCAGATTACTTTTTCTTTCCTATTGGAGCCCATGTACATTATTGGTTCACTTTACACTCCATTTAAATAAACTTTCTAGTATTTCATACATATGGCTCCCTGAACTCTTTTAATACCAAGAATACTCAGAATTATAAAAACTGACCTGCATAATACACACACAAGAAAAAAAATCATAGCAGTTACTGTCTTCAATTAAGATCAAGGATCTTTCTAAAAAAGATACTCAGATCTTGACTTTGAAACTGCAAGTGGTAGAAAAAAAATAAATCTACAGATTAAGCAGCTTTAACATTAATGACAACTTTTTCTAAGCTTTAATTTGTAGCTTCTCTATCTGTTACACTTTCATCTTCCAAATCCAGGTGCCCACCCCATTTAAAGGGATCTTTTCTCCTGTTACAGAAGGGTAAGAAAAGTAACCAATAAGACTTCTCTTTATACACTAACCATACTGAAGTTGCCTTGTAAGGTAGAGTGAACTTTTATAGCCCTAAAAAATGTTCCAAGCACATCTAGAAATCTTTTCTTAAGAACATGAACTACTTGTCATTGGTAAGGTTCTTGAACCAATCCATAAAAGATAACAGGAGAGCTCCAAAACGGTATTATTTTATCTTATTTTCCTTGAAATGTATTCATAGTACTGAAGGGAGCAATGCAGACAGAAAGTAAAAACCAGAAAAACTAGTGCCCATCTAACAACAATATATTAAGCAAGGCTTATTTACAGTGCCTGTATTTGTTCACTACTTAATAATCAAGTGGTGAACATTCAAGTCACATAATTATCATCTAGATATGTTAATCCTGTCCCACTGTAACCACCATCTAAAGAAAAACAGAGAAAGTAAAGGTGACAGTTGAACAGCAAGACTGAAGGAACAAATGGACACTCTCCCTTCCAAAACAAAGTGCAGCTGCCACCCTGAGATTACTAAACTTCTTACTAAACTGAGATTACTAAGCTTCTGTGAAAATACCAAATACAAATCTTGACAATACTACAATTCCAAACCTAGAGTTCATGCTAGACAACTTTTCATTGTTTCTTCATAGCAACACATTTGTTGGTAACCATTGCTTAATTTTTTTATCAGTTGGACAGCAAAATATTTTTGGTTTTAATTTGTATAACCCCATATGCAATTGGAGCCACTCAGCCAGGCACATATTATGGTAATGTCCTTTAAAAAAACCCCAATGACAAAACAAACAAAAACAAAACACAAAACCAGTCTGTCTATATTACTAGCTACACTGAAAAACTGAACTGCTAACACTTGATTACTACAACTCATGACAAAGAATAAATATCAATTTTTAATACATTGTGGATAAACCAGTGCCTTATTAATTAACAGATTATTGTAGTGCCAGATTACATTGATGATATAATATTAAAATTGTTACCTTCTGAAATTCAAGATTCCTGTCTAGTTGTAATAAGCTAAATTTCAATCAAGGTAAAGCTGTTAATCCAAACCAGCTGGTAAGTATGCTTTTTGATACAGTATGATAGACAACAGGGCAAGAGTGCAGAATGGCTGACCATATCCAAGTGAAAGAGTAGTCAGCAGTGCAGGAGAGACTGGTGGGGAGGTTCATCTCATGGTTTACAGCCACAGGGAAAAATCGAAGCTTTGGTTGAAGATGATGATTCCTTGTGAAAGGAAAATTTCCTCCAGAGATACATTTGGAGTCAACCATTAGTACAAAGCCTTGGAGAAAAATTATGTGTTTTCTTTTAAATACTTTACTTTTACATCATAACCTTGGCCTTCCTAGTTGTACCACCCTGTATTAGCTCTGCCTCTCTCTCACCTCTGGAACTGTACCAGCACTGGGAACTGCAGCTGGCAATGGTCTCAAGTCAGACATCCTATGGTTCACCACAAAGCAACTACCCTGTGGTGAACCGCAAACTGGAGTGCTATGGGGCTACCACAGTAATCCAAGGCAGCCCGCCAGTTGCTGGGGACTTCTCCTGCCAGTTTCCCATACAGACACATCAGAGAGAAAGCAGAGGCAGCACACCACAGATTAATCTGTCAAATGCTTACTGAAACAGCTATGCTTTTCCAGTATGCAAGTCAGGTGTTTCAGAGCATGGCCAGGTATCCCCACAGCAATGCCTGTACTCTGGGACACACTTTCTAGTGCTCCGTATTGCTGTTATTCTTTGGTTAGGTAAACACTGAGTAGGGTGAAATGGCCACGAGAAAGGTTGCCTCTTTACTTTTTCCAGCTTGTTGAACTTTTTCAGGTGAGATCTTACGAAGAACGGAAAAGTGCTCCTTTCCCTGGAGGCAGCTAACCATGGCCAGCCAGGGGAAGCAGTCCTAGGAGGAGACAGCAGGCAGGGACACAGGAAGCCAGGATCCCAATATACAGGAGACCCTTGAGGAAGCAGAGACCAGGTGGACAGACAAGCCATAGATGCAAGAAAACAGGATCTTCCCAGGGTCTAGATGGGGATTTGGAAAGGTCTGCTCTAACTCAGGACACCTGTGAAAATTGCCTGGTTAGAAAACAAAACTCTGCGAAGACAGAACAGATAGTTTTGATTTTAAACCATTAAGATTAACATTTCACCCAGCAGATACGAGTTGCTGTGGTACACAGGCTGACTTTCACATTTTGTACACTTACATAACCAAGTTTTAAAGGGGAAACCTTAGGTATTTTGAGACACTCATTGTAAGCATGGTGCAAAACAGTGCTACCTCAAGGCGTCCAAACTATCAAAGCCATCACAAGAAGAATCCTTGCTTCTCTATCTAAAAAGTAAGAATTATTCTGAGGACCTATTTTCATGCTCTATCAAGCAGCTCTTTACCCAGCACACTTGCTTCTATTCTGTGTTCTGAAAACAACTAGCCTGAATGCCCACAGAGGTTTGAATTTCCATTTAAATTTTCTTCTGGAAAGAGTAAGACAGAGTCCTATGGTTTAAGGTATGTACTGTATTTGAGCATTTTCACTGGTTATAGCATACAGGTTATCATGCTATTAATCTTTTTTATTAAGTTTCACTGGCTAAAACTGTATTTGTCACTTTTAACTGGAGGTCAGATTGGATGGTATCTTCTGGCTTAATTAACAAGAATTCAGTGTTTGAAAATGCTGTAACCCAAACATATGCTGAATTCTACATACTGAAATTACTTATGAGATCAGAAGTAATTAATAAGCCTATTTGAACTACTACTCCAAACTTAGGAGCTTTCCAATTTCCCTCATAAATACTGCAATGCCTAGACTTTAGAAAAATATCCTAGAAACAGAAGCCTGTATTTCATTATTTTCTGTTCTTTCAGTGTCAGACTCCTCCACACTTATACTGCAGGAAAAGGTAAAAGCTGACATGATTTGCAACTTAACGGGAGAATCCTTCAAATTAATCCTAAGCATTTTCTGCATTGCTCCTTGCCTTCTCTTTGCTGCAAGTATTTCTACTTTCTTTCCTGAATATTCTTAAAAAAAACCACAACAAAACCCAGAAACTAAAAACTGTAGTATGGTTTTAAGATGATTAAATATCTATTAAAACTCTAAACAGCTCCTGTTAAAAAAAAAACAAAACACACAGAAGTATCAATGTATAATTAATGAACAACAGTTGCATGAAAAAAACAAATTTTAAGGACACAGTAAAACCAAAATGCCAAATTTCCTTGAATGATGCAGTTGCCAGGCTGTTTTCTCACTGCAAGCCACTGCTAGATCTGACTAGTCTGAGTCAGAAAGTTTTAAGAGGTATAAACTGTTCCTCTTCATCCTAAAAATATGACATTTAAACATGCCTGTTTTAAAAACAAGAAACACAGGGAGTTATGAAATTGCAAAAATCTGCATACGCTTCTCTGTGCATAGAAATCACTACTGGAGATGCTCTTTATAAAATGTAGGAGATACAGGAAATTTCTATTTATGAAATCTCAATACTAATAGATGCAAGGCATATATATTTGAAGTAGGAAACACTAGTGAAGGAAGATGAAGACTCTGGAGAGCTTCAGGGAAGATCACTTATCCCTTCTCCAGTATGGAACAGCTATTTAAACTGATCATCAAATGACCTGTTAATAACAGTATGTCCTTGTAGCTTCATCCCATCCTACTTTCAATCATTCAGTTGTTCATTAAATGATCAGTTTTTGTCGTTTCACCCCCCTCCAGCAATTATTATTTTTTTTTTTTTCTCTTCTGCTTCTCTCTAAAATATGTCCAGTATAGAAAGAAAATTTCATTGAAGAGCTTGTTAGATATTTCTAGTTTCTCTGGGTACATATGATAGACTTCACCTCTTGCACAATTATCCAATTCATAATCATGTGGAAGCTTTACTAGATACGCTGTTTATTGCCACTTGCAGAACACTGACTGAAAATACAAAACCACATCTATCAACATGATGCAGTCCCCCAATGTACATTTAAGTTCAATATTCTAGAATTTACTACTGCCCTTCTTAATACTTACACTGCTTTCCAACACGTGATTATTTCAGCTTCAGGTGCATCTGAAATGCTGCTTTATTATACTGATGCTTGCTTAAAGTAGACTTATTAATTCCTCAACATTGTCCTAGAACAAACTGCATAACTGACAACATTAAAAAAAATATTACAAGATAATCTCCATGTTCTTGACACCCATTCTTTACTATCTTGCTTAAATATTACACAATTAACAGACCATCTATACAAACCCATCACCTACTTAACACAGTATGTACGAAAACATTAACATTGTTGTAGTAAGCTATAGCCAACAAAAACAATGAGGAAGCTATAGATCACTGAGTCAAAGCAAAAATGAAAGACCAGAACAGCTACAAAGCAGAAAATCCTTTCCTCGAGTATTCACACAGAGTGGGAAATCTCCACGGGAGAAGCCTCACAAAGATGCTTCTGATCAGAACCTTCTGCTGAGGAACGGACTGTGGGAAACACTGCACTGCCCTGCAACAGTTACTGGTCACAGGCTCAGGAGCAAGGTCACTCTCTTGCTTGCCTTTACGTAAAGCACATGTTCGGTACAAAATATTGATATTGAAGCTTTCTGAAAGTTTGAATTTATTAAGAAAGCACGAAGAGACTTCAAATTATAGACAACTACTGTAATTTTCCTTTGTAGATTTTTTACAACTGCACTGGAATAATGCTGATTTCTTGTCAGTGTAAATAACTGACCCAAGTCAGGACTTCTATTAGCAAATAACCCCGAAACTCTCACAATTGGGATTTTAGTTTTTATTATATTTCTTAAAAGTTTTACAAATAAAATTTGTCAAATGCTGATTTTCCAAGACTTTTATCTGTACTTCAACCATGAGCATTTTTTTTTTTTTTCCATAATCTTCATGACGGAAGAGAACGTATTACTTAATATATTTGGAACAAAGACAGACAATGATGATGCTTCTGCTTGAATTTTTAATGTTGATTTTTGGAAACACCTCTTTCCAAAAAATCTTGTAAATCTGAAAGATAATTAACCCTACTGTAGACTATTTCTTAAAGTTTGTTGTTCTTTTAAAATGTACCAAGATTTTCCTAGTCTGCAGAATTACATTCAGTATACAACAGTCCAAATCTGTGAACAGCTAAAAGAAACCCAGCCTTTCCCTGATACTCCCTGAATGAGTAATTCTTGACTTAGTGCACATTCGAAATAAAGTATAAGTAGAATTGGGCTACTCAGGAAAAACAGGATCACACAGTGAAATTAAGAAAGCCTAAGGTGGGCTGGCTTTTAAACTGGTAGCAGGGGTAAAAGCCACAAGGACTTCTGCAGGCTATGTTGGCAGCAAAAAGAATATTGAGGAAAGAGGCAGCAGCTGCCCAATGGATGGAGGACCTAGCAATAGAAATACACAGGGAAGGCTGATTTACTGTGTCTTCTTTGCCACAGTTCCTCCTGATAAGGTCTACTGTCAGCCATCCTGAGTCTGCCACTGAGACTTTGAAGGACTATCTCAGGGCTGAGAAAGATTAAGGTGGAGACAGCTAAGAGCAAACTGGACATACACCGTTCCTGAGTCCACAAGAACATGGACCAAGCCACTGGCGAGCATAACAGCGCCACAAGCCACAGCAAGAGATGTTCCAGTTAAGACACAAGGAAAACATTCTTCATAGCAAGGGTGGTCAAACACTGGAACTGAGTGCCTGGAAATCAGCCTCCAGTCATCACACTTGAAATTGTAGTACTTCAGCTACTTTTACTTACTTCTTAACACTAAACAATTCTGTTGGTTAGGTGCCAGATTTCTCTTGAACAAGTGTTCTTTCAGCCCAATATACACAGTGGGCATTTCTGGTTTCTTATGAAACTGCCTCTACACTTCACTACAGACAATTTCAGGTTTGTTTGTTTTTTTTTACTTCCTGCTGCAGTACTACTTCTCATTGCACATTATTCACCAACTGTTTTATAGTATCTTTGCTGAAAATCTGTTCATCTTTGATTCCAAGCTTTTCTAAATTGAACGTTTGTCTTGTTCTCCCTCATTCTAAGTATAATATGTTTTTCAAAAACTTCTGATCTTGGAGGATTTTTTTCTCTTTAAGGTGCACACATAGTTTATAACAATCACCACTAGCTATAATAACCTAAAAGCTATAAAAATTTTAGTCAGATGGCTAATTTTTCCCTGTGCACCCAATGTAGTACCAGTAACTATGGCATTCCCACAACACATCATATACTATTTCATAGTCAGTGTCTTTTGATCATCTCCATATGGGACATTTCACACATTAGATAGAAGTAATTAATCATATCCATATAGTTGCTTTGAGAAGGAAAATCAGCTTGTCGTGAAAGTAAGCAAATACAGATTTTCTGAAACACATGGGAACAAGTAGAATGGAAAAGCTGCACAGAAACCTGCAAGAATAGTGCCACTACAATTTTCTGAACAACTCAGAGGGGCAGGAAGTGGGAAGAAAGTGACTAAGCAGACTTGGTGATTTCCAAGGGTAAAAAAAAAAAAGAAAAAGAAAGAAAAAACAGAGGACCTGTCTCTCTTTTGCATTCTTTCAGTTTGGTTCTTCTTCCAGCTGACTTTCATGCCATTTACTACCAATTAGAAGTAGTAAGATGGCATGGATGCTAACTAGATGTAATAAAGCAGAGAGGAATGCCATTTCTAGCTAGAACTACTACTGGACATCCTTCCAGTAGTATTAGGGCAGGAGATGAATTGTTTGTGAAAGGGACACTCTAACTTGCAGTAAACTAAAGGCTAAAGGCATATTTGCCAGACTTTAGCACACATTCTATTTGACATGTATAGCCAAAACATTTTTCCTTCCAGACATTTGGAAGTGAGTATGAGTTCCCCCAGTTCCAATAACCTCACTAAAATGAAACTGTCCGCTGAAATCAACTGTGGTCTAACTCCACTTCTCTGTAGAGTCCGGAAAGCCCGGCCCTTTAGCCTCACCTGTGTCTGTTATTAGAGATACTAAAATACATGAATACCCTTTAATCTTTATCAAGCTTCACGGAGATACATGGTTTTCTTCAGATGAAGAAATTGGAGCAGAAAGAATATTTGTTTTTCAAAGGGCCCAGAAGCAAGCTTGCCAGCCTTAAAGAAAACTTGATATTCTGGCTTTCCATGTTTGCTGATCTGCCAGACTACACTTGAAATATCCAGAGCCGAAATTAAGAAAGTCTGATCAAGCAGCAGCTTCAAGTGTGGAAATCTGTAACAACATGATAATGCTTCCAAAATTAACTCTAGCTTGCAAAAGTTATTATTATTAAAGCAACAGAATTATTAAATTATGAGTAATCAACTAATTTTTAAAATTTATTATTATTTTAAGTAAAACACTATGAAGGCAACATTTTCATGTATTTGGAGGTCAAAGAAAAGTTTGATGTTCACAAAGATTACAAGACTGGTTCAATTCATGCGTACAAAAAGCCTCAATTAAAAAAGAATGTATCCCTCATCCTCCAATGCAAGGGATAGCAATTTCGTAACAAACCTTTCCTCTCACCATTTTTCATTCCATATTCCAGGTCCTAAGGTAAATGCGTGTGATACTGATCATGTAATCCATCTGCACTCCTGCTTTGCTCATAGTGTCTTTTTTAGCTATCATGTAAATTTCAGTTAATGATGTAAAAAATTACCTCCACCGGCAAATGTATTTGTCAGCATAGACCTTCTTACCAACTCTGTTCAAGCCTTTCTGGAGGCTTTCATTCTGGTTACATAAATTACCAATACACTGCTTACTCAGAAGACAAATACCATTTTGATGAATAAGCATTCCAAAATTTGCTTTTGCGATTACACTTGTAAAACTATTACAGAGTTTACTTTTAAAACACAGTAACTTTCTCAGGCTACTGTGACCAGAATTTTTCTATATATGCTAACAACCTTCCAATACCTTCTAAAAATTACTAGGGAGCCAGGAGCAATCTTAGCAAAGAAACATGGCCAGGATGATTCCTGAAACTTTTCCAGTAATTTTTAGTGCTGGCCCTAGTTGTGTACTTCAAATTGAAAATCAACACTGAAAAGAGCTGTATTGTTGATGTTATATGTAAAAATACTTGTTTTCATCACACAGCACTGAGACATGACCTGTTCCTTAAGGCTATACCAAACACAACAGACACTGAAGTGGCACTGCTCATTTTTCTCATGTCTAAATGGACAAGACAGATAGCTGCCACTATTTCATGCTTCTCTTCCTCTGACTAAAATGTGCTCTAAGCTTTACTGATACCAATATGCGAAGCCCAACATCTCGCTCTTCCTCAAGCCTACCATACCATCACTCAGAAAACTTAAAACTTTTCAGAGAGTAATGGAATGAAATACATCATACCAAACACGTATCAGAGGCAATTCAATTAATGAACATACGTTTGCCTGGAACATCAATATGCTATACAGCCAAACAGCAGACTTAACTTCAAAATGCCTTAATTCCTTTCATTGGGAAATCATACTCCATCATCTGATTTTGTCAGGCAATTTTTGCTGAAGGTGAGCTTTCTATTCTTGGTCCACTCCTAATATTATGTTGGAGCTCTTTTAATCCATAAACATGCTGGAGGCTGGAAATCCCACTACTCTGAAGCCTCTCAGATTCAGTGTCCTCTGCACCACCACTGCTTGGAAAAACTACTCTTAGCTACTTTGACCCCCTGAGATTTTAAGACATGTCTCTAAGTAATACAGAAAATTTCCTGGGAAGCCTCACAGAGATGATCTAGAATCAATCCTTTTTCCAGAACAATCACCAAATGTAGTTGAGGACTTTCACAGGAAGGGACAAAGTGTTACTTACCAGTAGTCCTGTTTATTGCAGTCTTCCTCTTCCTCCAGCCTACAACAGAGTCCTTATACTAAGCGTTACGGCTCCCACCTACCAGGAAGCAAAAAAATTGTCAATCAAGGTCATTAGGGGAGTACCAGCCTGTTTATTTCCATCTCAGTTACATTTCCACAGCATGTAAACACAAACTACATCTGAGATTCTAGAAAAACTTCATCACCAAAGTGTAATGAAGAAATAAAAAGGGAAGTAGTTGCTTGTGGCATGAAGAGGTTGGAGAGAAGCACTGGCTTGTTGATGACTTCTCTCCTTCTCCCCTACCACACATTTCTTAAATAGGAGACTCGGCTAAAGAAATCAGAAAGACAAGAAAGGCTGCTATAAACAGTTACTGGAGGCCAAATGCATGACACTAGGAGAACAACTGAAACTCAATGGGGCGTAGCAAGCTACAGGGATAGTTGCTATTGCAGCCACTTACTGTTTCTGCTACAAGATGATGTGCTACTAGGCCAAAAAAACTTCAATTATCTGCGGTATTTAGTTGTACTGGCTACTGTCCTTTTAAGACAACAGGTATAGAAGGACGTAGGTTTCTCTACTCATGGAAACTCCAGAGGAAAGACTGTAGCAAGGATTGATAGGCATATAATATACCTTGAACTATTCTGTGTGTCTGTGCATGAGTGAATTTTTTTATTACATTACATGTACATAACTTTTTTAACAGGTTATGGACAAGAATATTATACTTATCTATTCCTTTTGCTGGAATTCATGAAACTATTTGCTAAATTAATCTAACCTTTGAGGTGAAAAAAACCCTATTCTCAGAAGTCTTTGAAGAGAAAGAATGTGAAATGTATTGACTAGGGCAAAACAGTGTTTTCAGGAACTGTGTGAGACAATTTATCTGTCTAAAATGAGGACAACTTACAAAATTGTCATTAAGATTTCATGCCTCTTGCATGCTTTTCCAAGTATTAAAATTGCTTTATCAAAGAAATGTGTCTTTTATTTTGCAGTAAAAGTACCAGGCATCTCAGCTGCCAAACTTACTGGCATTATCACATCTGAAGCTCCATCTCTGTGGAACTCAAAGGTATAAAAAGTTTAGCTACAGACAAGAGGTTGATGTGATAAGACATAAGGTGATAAGAGAAAACAAATTAGATCATCTTTCTATTTGAGGTTCACCTTTCCCTGGTGCCAAATTTCTTTACAAGAAAGTTTCTCTTTTTGAAATTGCCTCTTTTGGGGGCTGAGAACAGAAAATAACCTACTGAAACCACAAATTATACCAAGTTTTCAAGGATATTACTATTATTTCCATAAACTATTCTATGAAGTCAGAAATGTAAAAAAAAAATAATAATAAAAATTTAAAGCTTTTTCTATTTTAGCTCTATGTAGCACATTACATGGAATAGTAAGCAACCAGCAACTACATCTACTTAAGAAAGATGAAATGAGAAAAATGAATGAGAAAAATTGTTATTATTCCACCAAATAAATCAAACTACAGAAAACCTGTGTGTCTCCAGCAATAAAGACAGCATGTCAATGAAGCAGTATCTGTATGAATTATTGACTTGTGCTCATTACACTTAAGGTGAGCATGGCCCAGACAACATCCCACTAAGGTGAGAATTTTGAAGGAATGGAGTCGCTTCTTTACAGACTGCCAAGGCTTACTTCTGTGGAATATTCTTATGGAGGTAACTCAAAATGTATAATTGAAATTCTCTGCAAAAATGGAGTCACATGGCTGCATTTGGCCATCTGTATTTTTCAGACAGTGCTTGAAAAAATGATGCTAACACAACAAAATACATGCAGAAAACAAAAAAGCAAAAAAAAAAAAGAAGCAAAAAAATAACATGGTGAAGGAACATCAGGAAGTATATTAAATGGAGAAGGAAACAAGCATTTCACCTAAGACCAGAAAGAACACAGAAGCAGTATCCATTCTTCCTGTCATTCAAAAATACCCAACACCCCTAAGAAAATGGAGAAATTTTGCACATGGAATTAGCCAGGACAACTGAACAGGAGCTGAATGTTTCCAGTTTGAAGCCGGAAGTTGAATACCTCCAAAACTTCAAAGCTGAATAAAACATTTCTCATTAAGCATGAAGCCCACCAGCTTAAAAAAAGAATGCCCCCTGGGGACTAAAGTTTTAAGCCACACTATGTGTTAAAAAATCTTGTCCCAGTAGGTTCTATATGAGAAATAAGGGAAAAACACAAGAAAAACATTCAGGCAAATGCTTAACTGATGCTTGGAACAGTTGTAAATACTACTCTATTCTCTCCTCCTCCAGCCAATATAAAATTATTCACAATAACCTAATGAGCATTTCTTCATGCAGATGTTTTTACCCAAGAAAACAAGCCCATAAGGTGGAAATATAATGGTTCTTCACCTTGACAGACTCTGCCTTCCTACTACTCAGTAGCTATCTTATCAAATGCTCTCTGAACACATTCATAAACCATTGGGCGGCCAAAAGCCCTTCAACAGGTATTTCACACTGCAGTGACTTTCCAGGATGACAATATCACTTGCTTCTGTTAGATGTCATGCTTCTGTCAGCAATCAAAAGAAAAGAGAGCCCTTAAATTCCCAATCCACAGCTTAACTTTCTGCCTCAGAATTAATACTCTTCACATCACCCAGTTGTATCTTCTGTATTTTCCCTGTCACTCATTAATCTCATCATCCAGAAAGAAAGAGTAACACTTATCCATTCATGGTGACAGGCATTCTCAATGCTCTTGAGCAGCACAAGCATCTTGCAGCCCTCTCACAACTGTTTTACCTAGTACCACAGCTACAGAATTCAGATTTTTTATTGACTGCCTTCACCTTCTCCTTTTTCTTCTTCTCAAAACTGTACATAACTTACATACCTGTTGTCCATTATCCTCTTCAGTCATGTTAGTAACACCTCTTCTGTTACTTCCATTCCTAGACCTTTCTGTGCACCACACCAGCTACCATCACAACACAGCCTTTCCTCTTTGATTCCCACCCAAGGCTTAACCTGCCAACTGTCATCTGTTTAGTTTCTCACTTCTGTTTTCTTATCTAAATAACCCAATTACTGCCCATTCCCCCATTTCTTTCTCTAAATCAAAGTTTCCATGAACTGGCATCACTACTTTTCCTATTTGCCTGTTTCAGTTTTCAGCCCCTTTGCACAAAGTTAACAAAAAGTATAATTCACACATGGAACACTTGCCTAGTATCACTCTGCATTTTGAAGGAAGGAACTTCTGTACAGATTTTTCAGAAAGAAGCAGTACATAGAACTGAAGTTTTGTGAAGCAGCATTTACCTCTCAATATTCAAACAGAAGCTCTTAAGTTTTCTGTTCTTTGAATTTTGTTTTCTTGTAGCTAACTTCTTCTTTAAACGTAACTTGGAGTGAAGGACACCCCTTAAAGCCTTAACCTCCAAAGTACTACCATGAGACAGCACCTCATTTATTTCCATCCTTACTGGAACTAACACAGGTTTCCATCCATGTTTAATAAACAAATTCAAAACCACAACTGTCTGAGAAAGCCTGTTTGCTTCTCAAGGTTCACTAAAACTAAATCAGTAACTATAACGTGGAGGAGTTTTATCAGGAACAACACCACCACAAAAGCCAGAACTGTGTAAAATGATAATGTTCAATAGACCTGCAGCAGAGGGGACAAAGCATTTTTGCTCTTGTTAATGCAAGCAAAGTCTGTAAGATAAGAAAGCAGTGATTTGATTAAAATACAGTGACTCAAGCCATAAAGCACCATGTTAGAAAACACAGAAATAATTATTCCAGCCTCTACTAACAGCCCACTATATCCACCTTAAAAAACGCTAAAGTGCACAAAAGTTCCATGTCTCACTAGGATACCATCATTAGTGGCCTAAGCAAAACTTCCACAACACTTTCCAGTCAATGAAATGAACATTTAAGACCTGAAGCTACTCTGATTAAGCTTCTTAAGATGCTTGGAGTCCACAGAATTAACTAATGAAAAAAAGTGTTTTAGGATCTCTAGGTGGAGGGGGAGGATGAATTCAGAGGCAAACAAAACCCAAAGCATCTGAAAATGCCTGTGTAAATTTTGCTATGAAGTTACCAAAAGGACAACTTTTCTAAAATAAGTTTCAAAAGTTGATTTTATTATTGAAAGGGCTCTCTTGGGCTTATGAAAAAAAAAAGAAAATACTGTTGCTCCAAATTTAAGTTACTGCAGTACTGTATAGAACAAGCATACTGTGAGATGAGAAATCAGGGATGCAGAATACTGGTGACATTTTCATTTTTCAATACTTCCAGTGAAGCCAAGGACACAACTATGCTATCTAAACCTTATTAAAATATTACCTTGTCTTACCAAGCTAGCATTTATCAGCTAAGCTGTGACAAGAAATAACAGGGTGCTTACTCTGTCCCAAATGCAAACTCTAACTACACTGAAGAATTGTAATTTGCATTTGCAGTCAGTGAAGCATGTGGACAGAAGCAGTTACAATTAATTCAGCTGATGTTCACCTACCTACTATCAGATCATAATATATCATCAACACCTTCAAAACATAGAGTAAATCTGATTACAGAAGGATTTAAAATTATTTGAGTGCAACAAACACCCACCAGTGCTAGCAAATAATCAGCTATAAGTGCAGATCTAAGACACCTTCATACACACTTCCATGGATACTTCATAAAACAAGTATGTTTTATGCTCTGCTGTTAGAAAAGCTATACTTTAAGATCATATGTGGATAAGTAGAGCAGATGATGATGAGAAATATTCTCACTGCGAAAGGAACTGGAGAATATGCTGTAAAGGAGAAAGCCAGGCAAGAAAGGTAGTAGCCTAGGGAAAGGAATTTCTTGGATTATGTCAAAGAAATGGACAGTTGTAGATCCAAGACAAGAGAAGGAAGAAGACAGGATGATTAACTTAGTACCATTCCACTTGAAAAGCAAACACATTTTCATCTAGACACTGCAATCCTATAATAGGACTGCTAAACTTAATATATCATAAACATATTTTTTTTTCAGATCATTTAGTACACTTACCAGCATTTGCTGTACAGAGAATTTCATTGATGGGTCAGTTGTACTTCCTCTCTAAAGTGCTTTGAAGGGAGCTCAAGTGCATCCTCTTCCTCAATCTTTGAAGTGTTTACCTGTACCACCAGCTTTGAAAGTAAAAGGCAACAGGCAGGCAATGCAGAGACAGGAATGAGGCTAAGTACAATACTGTATTACTCCAAAAATATTTTAGCGTTGCTCTTCAACTCTTCCAGGGACACAAAGTTTTTTGGTTTTGTTTGGTTTTGGTTTTTTTTTTAACCAAGGCTTCAGATACTTTTTAAAACATACTATTTAAAATTGACAATTTGGAATTAAGTCAGCAATGTATCAGTTCACAAGAATATAAAAACAGATAATCTGAAATCATATATGTTACATACATATAAACATAAACCAAAGATAATTCTTAATGAATAAAATTATTGCTGCTGTAACGAAAAGCAACTGGAAAACTGCCAATATTAAACCAGAATCACTATTGGACACTAAGAACTAATGGGAGAACATTATAATAGGAAGGTTGAGGAGTGTGGAATTATGAAAAATAATTATGTCTGTATAAATATGGCAGTGTAAAAAGAATTCAAACAGTGGGGGAAATACTACAGATGAAGCTTTAGACTGGCAAAGATCTGTCCACAATGCAGAGGGGGCAAAAGTGTTGAACGGACAAAAAGAAAGATAGATTGATTCAACTTTCACATGAAATATTTTATATTCCAAAAGTGACTTGAAAAAACAATGCTACTATGCAGACTGTCACAATTAGCAATGAAGTTATTTCCCAAGCCCAAAAAATGAAAGCAGCAAGATGAAATGTTTCACACAAGTATTACAATAACTGGCAAGGAGCTGATTTTGGCTACTTATTTTAATGTTACTCATTGTCATGTTAAAAGGACGACGGTGCTGCAAAGGGAAGAGAATGAAGTTACTTCTAAGCTACTGACTGCAACTAAGGAAACTTCTAGCATCCTTAAAGGTTAGGGAGCTCCCTGAGCACTTGGTTTTCATAGTATATATTACAGGTCTGCTGAACTAGCTAAAGTAGTCTGCTTCTTACATAACCTGGAACTTAAAAAAAATAAAATAATAAGGAAAATTGACATATTTTTAAATCAAATCTAAGTGGTAGGCAGTCAGGCTGCATAGTACTAGAGGAATTAAATTACTGTACAAGAACACAATACTGGAAATTGAGTTTCCATCTCTTTGCTATAAGAAAGAGACAAACAAAAAGGTAGTGGTTGTTGCTTCTCCTACCTTCTCCAATTGTTGATTTTTTTGGGTTTTTTTGTTTGTTTTGTGGGACTTGGGCTTTGTTGGTTGTTTTTTTTCTTTACAATGGAAATGTAGAAATGAAAGTATTTTAGACAGTATTAAAACGTATTCCACATGCAATTAGCAAGGAGCAACTTTGGCATAATATTAAAGTGGGAACATTTCATAGTTTCTGGGGAAATACAGCACAGAATAAAAGCAGATATCTTTACTACAGAGGAAAGGATTTAATTACGGAAAACAGTGAACTTCTCCCTAAAATGTTAACCCTAGAGGTGATATAAGTGAGACATAAGAACATAAAGCCTCCTCTTATTAGCTGAGAAAAAGTTAACACAAACATTAGTATGTAAAATAAAGCTACTACAGGCAAAAAACTGTAACAGATAAAAGAAGAAGCAAACTAAAGGAGATTCACAGTTTCCAACACGCTTACTGGCTAGGCAAGAGGAAACTTCCAAATCAAGCTAACAACAAGTAACAGCAACATATATTATAATAATCTAGTATTTGCTACAAAAGAAGCTTCAGAAATGAAACCTACAGTGCACCAGTACCATAATTTGCACTGAACACTCTCACTCATGATTCAGCAGCTGTTTTCCAGGCAAAAAAAGGCTGGAAATACGAGACAGAAACCCAGTATCCTCTGTAGAGAAGCAACAGAAAACCAAAATATGTCTCATTAATAATGCCTAAAAAGTGAACCAAGGACAGGGTAATACTTATCTCTCTCCCTTAACTCTTAAATTCTTGATCAATCATTATTTTCTTAATGCTCTTCCCTTTTCTAATTGCTATTTCCTATTTTATAGACTAAGACTGGAAAACTAAGATGTAGTTGAATTCCTCTGTGGCCAGGACCTGTGTTGGGAGCAGGTGAGAAAGCTGACTTGAGAGTGGTCATCTTTGCTGCCTACTCCTACACAAGATTCACTGCAGAACAGTAAGAATTGCAAATATCTAGCTACCTTCTCAAGTCACAGACAGTGGAAGTATTTTCCATCTTTTTTTGGACATTAAGAAAAACTGCTCATTTATGAACTTTTTAATGATAGAGAGAAATCTGTATGACTATAGAAGAGATACTTCACATTTTCACAGCTGAAGTCTCCGTACATTTATCATTCCTTCTGCTAAGTCTTAATGGGGCAGGGAAGGCAACAACCACTTGTTACACCTAAAATAAAATAATGCTACCATCACCCTCCAGGAAGGGGGTCAGTGCCTTTGTACACAAAAGAAGAGTGTCCCAAAACTTTTGGAAAGTACAATTTTTACTCGGCTTATTTGTCGTTGTACAATTCTTTGCTGCTGCTGCCCAATCAGCTGCAGCTCCACTGCCAAGGACCAGCTGCAGGCCTGTCCCCTTCAGAGGAGAGGAACAGCTGTCAGTAGTTTCTGCAAATGCTTAGTTAGTAACTGCAGCCTGTTTTTCACCTCCCACCCAGGCCAAACAGAGCAGAGTAGGACTGCAGGAAGAGAGGCCACAGGACTGCTCTTGAATACTCTGTGTTCCCCTTGTATCCAGAAAAACCTCACAAGCCTCAAAAAGCCAGGCTGAGAAACACTCCTCTGCAAGACTTTTGATCACAACATGATCACTTGTCATATGCAGAATTAATGATGGATCTTCAATAGAAAGTGGATTTCAGATAGCATTCCTGTGAAGGAAACTCATTCATAAAGTTCTAAATACACAATACAAACTCTCATAGTTACTTCCTCAAAAACTAACTGAAAGTGATGCTGGGTTTGTTGAGGGGTTTTTTTATTCCAAAGAAAATTCCCTTTTAAGGGACTTACCTTCTCCAGTGCCAACGAATCCACAGGCTCAAGACTGATGGAAGCCAGGGACTGCAGAGCTGATAGACTTAATCCACCTGCTAAAAAGGATCATGCTGGAGCTGGTAAGAACCACTGGCTGCACACTCCAAATCTAATTTACTTAACCCAGTGTGAAGTCCCTACAAAACTTTATTGTCTAGCTTCTTAGCCAAGCAGAGTCACAGGAGAAATCTGAAACCAACAGCCCAGAGTGACACCCATTGTTAGGGGGCACAAGACACACAACACCAGTGCATTGCTCCCCAAAGGCACTTCTGTAAGTCGAACAGAAAAAGAATATCCCACATCAAGCTACACTGCAGAATTAAAACACATACATCCCAGTCAGCAGTTATGTCTACTGTGAACTGGAAAAAGAATTGCAAAGGTTGAAATTAAACTTAATACAGAATTTGGCAGGAAACTTTTCTCTCCCCAGGCTGACAAGACCACAGCCACAACCTGGACATACAAACCACCACTGTCAGTCTTCACTGCCTCTCATTTCACAACAACTGAAGGATTGTAATAATTTCAGAAATTTAAGAACACTCTTTTCAAATAAAGCCAATTGCACTCATACAGTCTCAGTACAACCCTGAACATCAGGACAAAACAGTGTTTGAAAGCCAAGCCCCTCTTTTAGCAAGGGTGTCTCCCAGTTTCCCCAGCAGATACCAATCACACAGTGCTTCACACTCCCCAAATCAAGACCTAATGCAACCCAAGGCTGATAGTACAAAATAGTTTCCCTCACTGTGGATTTCTAGCTTTTCTCTCTAAACAGACCAAACCCACCAGGGCCCCACCTAAGGCCCTGGCCACAAAGAAGAACTTCTCTCCCATGTCGTTCTCTCAATTAGCAGGACAGAAATGCACCTTTGTCTCTCAATACTGCTTCTCAGAATGCATATTCCACAGCTATCTTTTGAATTGTACTCAGGGTATTACCAGTGAAACAGTCAGTGTCTCCACATGCCCAACAACAATCCCCCTCCCACTAATCCCCTTCACCAACACTACATGCTTTGGGACTCTGAACTCTTCAGCATCTGAGGGTTGGCAAGGCTTGCTTAAGAAGTTATTTTCTCTCTACATCACTGCACTAGCTTCATCAGAAGTCATCATCACTTTAAAACAGTCAACAGAATTACATCGAGGCATCACTCTTCCTCACAATTCATCTTCTTGGTACAAACTTGCTTTCATCACCAGTTTAGTGTGCTAGGCTGTGTACTGCCTTAAATGACAGTATTAAGATGCACGAGGCATCATGCAGATCTCATGTATCAGAGCTCTCAAGCTGCCAAGGTCCAACCACCAGCTATTTTCAAAATGACATCGGGAAGCACAGAGTCAATACACTTCCTTCTGAAAGACTGTTTTCTATGCTCTATTTTTAATAAATAACAAATTGTAATTAAAAAAACTCAAAGCACAAATGCTATTCAAATGGCTATCACCATAACAACCAGACACCTCAAACTTCCAAGAAATACCTACAAAATACTATATGAGAAGGAAAGTAACAACTTCAAGTGAGGAATTGAATGCAAATATTAGAGATAAGTTCATAAACAAGTCTATATTATGCATAAATGCCTGTAGCCTTTATACCACAAATAAAGCTTGCTGAATGACCTTAGTGGTATTTGTTTGTAGGTAGCCATAATATACAGTTGGATTACATGAACAGGACACAAGACAGAAACCATACACAACTCTGAACACAAAGATGCTTCAGACATTCCTGTCAGTGTATTTTTAAAAATATCGTTACATTAAAACAGCTGACTTGTTAGTAAGTGGAGCATTTATTTTAACTTATCTTCCTATGATAAATCTAAAGCCAAAGTAGCACCTGCAAACTACCCTAATTTTTGGCCAATTTCTTTCTTTCACAGTATTTCCTTCAACATTCCCTTACATATGCCACAGAGTCTTAAGTCAAACGATAATAATTTTAAAGGAATGGTCAAGACAAACCAGCATCAGACACATGTATCAACCAAAAGCTTTTCAAGATAGGCCACCTGCATTTGACAGCCTTTCTTAAAACCAGCCAAACAACAAAACCAAAACCAAATCAATGCTGTCCAGACTAGAATGAGTTACACCTAGCACCACCCAGAGCAGAAGTTCCCAAACATTGATATCAAATCCTCAAAGTGGTACTGCAGATCCAGACAGTGCCTGCAATAGCACTTGCATTTCCTGATCAGCTATTCAGAGTAGATCCACAGAGTAAGGAACGAGGTGTGTACATGCTCAAGATCATCAAAAGAGAGGACCAAGTTGATGCAGGAGAGCTGGGGAAAAGTTGGTTAGGAGTAGGCACAGTAGATGTGTTAGAAAGGTGAAGGAGGAAGAAGGTTGTGCACAGCTGACTGTAATGCTGAAAAAAAAAAAAATCAGAAGTGGAGAGAAACCTTTTACATATGAACTTCAATTTGGACTGAGACATGGCAAACTTTTACAATTCCTTAAAGACACTACATTCAAAAGGTTGTTCTCATCCACGTGATTATTCCAGATAACCATTATATATCAAATAAAAGGAATAAGCTCGTATCCCTTTCATGGTCCTTCACAGGCAAACAGAAGTATCTGTATCTAATTGCATTGTTGCAGCAGAGCATCAACTGTATACAAAATTCTGAGGAGACATCACATTCTGGTGATTCTAACCCCTTTCAAAAGCCTTAATCAAGTTGCTTTGAAATCTGACACTTCAATTTTAGTTAGTATTAATACTCCAAACTGAAATATCTAGATTATGTTTCTAAAAAGACCACAAGAAAGAAACCCCCACACAGTTGTTTTTATATTTGTCCTTCAGGATTTATTGGTCTCATTACTTAGCATCCACCCATGAAGGTCTTCATTAGAAGAGATGGTATAGTTAATGAACTAGATCTCAAGGATGTAGATATCTTCTGGCTTGGTCTCAATGAATCCCCAAATGCAAGATGAGAACTGTACCCCTAGTATTACAATACACAAATAAACAATAATAATTGCAGAATTTATAATATCCCAACAGCCAGGACCTAGACAGCCCTCTATTAGTAAATGCACACAGCTAATGGCCCTATTCCTGGGCTGTTTTTAGCCATCTCCCCAGCTGTTCTGAAAGTCAAAACAGCAATAAAATAAAGCTAAAATAAACTCCCACACTGAGTGGGTGACCAGCATATTGCGATTGAAGACCAGAACTAATAAAAGAGGAACACGAAAGGTAGTTATTAACAGGTTTAAGATACATTTGTTTCCAAGTGGTAACTTTATTCACTTGCAAGTGTCTCACCAACAGAAATTAGTGACTCCACAACACTGTATCAACTTCAAGTTTAAAGAACTTCACAAGAACTTACAACACTCCAAAATCATGACTTCCACGATAGGTTATAAATTCACCACCTTCGTGTCCCTGCCCCTGTCATGAGTCCTTACAGAGAACATCACTTTGTCATCTCCTAATTTCTGATCTATAAAC
>NW_009954497.1:1000813-1015736 GCF_000747805.2 Chaetura pelagica
GAAAGAGTCATGTGCTGACACCTAAACGCATGCAACTGCTTTGAGTAGCAGGCTTCTGAGAAGGGGCAGAATTCTGAACACAGAAGGACATAAAATGTTGAAAAGCCTGCACGTTTGCCACAACAGCTACCAATATGAGTCCTGTTAAGGGTTCTAAACATCCCTACCCATGTCTGTTCTCAAATATAGCTGAAAAGTATTTTCAATATATTTAGATGAAGAATCAAGACACAGAAAAAGACATCCACAGAATAGATGCATGGGGTCTGCCACCTAGTGGCACCAAGAGCCTCAAGCTATTGTTTCCATCATGTTATTACTCTTTTTTAAAAAAATATTATTATTTTTATTTTTTAACTGGAAACATTTGACAGCACAGAATAGAACACAAATTATTTGACTGGCATCGAAATTACCAAGCCTGAATTGCATTTTGTAGCACCCAAGATAACAAGAATTTCAGTTGAAGCTTTTTTAGCTGTTTGGACACTCATAGTAACTTCTCTTTATCCCTCTTGCATCTCCTGTAGACTCACTGCTGCCTAGTATTGAAGGTTATGACATTTGGTATAAGCTCTCTCATCGTCGGCTGCTCATTTTCAGTGCTTGCAGTATTACAGTATCTTTGAGGCCCCTATCCATTTGTCATAACTGCTGGAATCTGACAAATCTCAAAAGCAGTAAGAAGCAGGAAATGAGGAAAGGCAGAGCCTGAGAAGCAAAAGCAGCATAATGATAAAAGCCCCATTTCCTCAGGACACCGTCTGCATCACAGTTTGTCAATAAAGAACCTCTGTCAGCCCCAAAAGCTTAAGGGATTCCACTGCCCAGTTCACAGCATGGACCCACAGCATGTCATGTCAAAGCAACAGGGACAGGGACACAAAGGCAGGAACTCTTTAAGACAAGCGGTGAGCAGAAACCACCCTTTCTGCCAGGCCATAAACTCAAAAGCCCCCTTTCCCACTTGGAATTCAAAGCCAGAAGCACTTTAATGCCTAAACTAGGTCAGCCTTTGTTTACACAAAACACAGATGAGAAAGGAAGTATCATTCATTCAACTTATCAGGACCAGTCCAAACCACCGGACTAAAAGGCACATAATCTTTTTTTCTCTTTTATAAAACAAAACCTTATCAAAGGCACATGCAGAGAACACACCTGACACAGACGTACAGACGTAGCCAGGTAACAAACAACTCTTTTCCATGTAAGATGGATACGATTTCTCCATGGGAGAACTGACAATGTAATTTGAAGTGATCTCATGTTCTTACTAGGCTATATCCTCACAGATGCTTTAGATTCCTGCCCCCATTTGTCAATTTTTGTAACAACCTTGGTAAGCTATGAGCCATTCTGGGCTACATCTACTACAGATTCCTTAGTAAACAACAGATAGATCTTGATATTTTAGTTTCAGTCCAGGGAAAAAAGGAAAACAAAAAAAATGAAACTCCAAGAAGCCCACAAAAAGCCTGACAAACTAAACCAAACCCAAGAAAAAAAATCTCCAAAAATACAAAATCTAAACAAGATCACAAGTTCTATACAGATGTATGTCCTACCCTTTTTGACTTTTTTCCTTTTTCCTTCTCAAGCTTTTCTCTCCAACTCCATAGCAATCCCCACATTCCACTTCAAAGTTCCTTAGCTGTAGGCTATGGCAGTTTGCTCTCCTAAGAGGGGGGGAGGTTGAAAATCTGCCATAGGAGACCACAGGAGAGCCCATACTGTAAAGCTAGTAAAGAATCACAGATCTCTGGACTTCAATCAATGAAAGAAAAAAAAAAGGAGAGGGTTTCAGCAAGTTTCATTTCTCTTTCTGTATTCCACAGATTTGAATTTCAGCTGTATAAGGTACAGCTGTAAAACAAGCATGTAAGAACTACCACAGTGGTAAAGAGGTGCACGTTACCTTGATGTGAACCCTTGTCAACAAGCTAGTAACTTTCACATCAACAGTCCCTAGGATTGAGAAAGAAAACAGAGATTGTTGCTACAAATGTGTTGGTAAAGCAATACTTCAAAATGTAGGCTTGCAAGCAAAAGCCAGGCAACAGTTGTTTCTTTCTGCAGCCTCCCCAACCAAACCAATGATGGCTCAGCACAGAAAGTGTAAGGCTTTCTTGGAGTGAGTGTTCATGCTCTGATCTATGTGTAGAAAGCTACTCACACTATTAGAATATCATGGTATCATTTAAAAGAAGCTAGGGATGTGTTATCCTGAATATACATCTTCATCTTAGTTTTCAGGTTCCACTTAATATCACTTCACACATTAGTATTGAACAGTTCTGTCAAAACTCAGATGCAACTTAAGAAACATGCAGGACATTGCTTATAAGGGATTGTTAATTAGAGATTAACCATAATCCTCATTTATGCCTAATTTGAATAAATAGCTTGCTCAGACAGAATGGCACAAGAGCCAGAAAGTTGTTTTCAGACAGTATCAATGTGTATCATCCCTTCATACCATGCTAGCTCCTACAGACCTGGCTTGGCAATCTCACTAACATGCTACAATCTTGAAAAACACTAAGAAAACACACTTAAAACCAACAAATATTGATAGACTAACTTTATGCAGTAACAAAAAGCTCTAAAATTGCACATTGTACACATTGAGGAGGGCAACAATTTTCTCCTCCCTTCATTTCTATGCAATTCTAGATCTGTGCCTCAGACACATTCATTAGATGTTATGTATAGCATGTTTTATAAGAGATCCAGACCTACCAGTGAATCAGCCAGTTCACCTGCTTCTTTATCACGAAGAGAGCACCACTATCCAGGTAAAGCCATTTGAGTCAGGATCTGAGTACTGTTCATCCTCAATTACTTGTATGTTCTTGAAAATTCCACATTCCAGAAGTACTCGATTTCTTGCTTAACACACCTAATGTCACACCAGGAACAGCACTAGCAGACTGATCTGTTAAGCATTTTAACTCTCAAACACTAGGAGGAGATGTCTAGAAAAGAGAAGATAGGTATTCCATTCTCATTTCCCATTCCACCCTCCAGTTTGACCCCGCTTGCCTCACTTGGTGTTAGCTTTGAAGGAAGACGGGATGAGAAGTCCTGCCTTACGCTTGTTTTTCTTACTCATGACTTCTCAGGGCTGCCAGAATCTTGCTGAGGGACAGATTCAGTTCACAGCATTTAGCTCCCAGCAGCTCTCTAGCTGTAGCAGGTGAGTTCCAGGCTCAAGGTTTTTGTCCTTCTACCCGGTCTGCCTACTTTGCAGGCCCCAGCAGAAGGTATCCGGTTATTTCAAGCTGGAAGCTGAAAGCAGTGGCTAGCACACAGAGGGCAGATAAGGACTTGATGCTTAGTACAGTGTAACAGACTAAAGTATATTCTCTAACTCTACAGTTGATGTAGAAGTATGAAGTGCAAGACTTTCAAAACACAGCAGCATCAAGATTTCTGTTTTATTTTTCTATCACATATGATCTACCCAGGTAAGGAAAGCCCACACTGCCCATGAACTCTAACAGCACAATAATTAGAAAATTTTGTTTGACAGACTTATTTTATATCTTTTCTATCATTCCAGTATGGTATAAGTCTCAAGTTTACTGGCAATTTTTCATATTTGAAATTGTTTTCCTCAGAAGCATCCAGGTTTGCTTTTTAAAGATACAGTCTTTTTACTTAAGTTTTAAAATCATGATATTCATATTCTAAACTGGCTTCTAAAAATGTACAAGACATTGGGAACTTGTCTTCCAAATGGTTATAAAGCAATTATTACAGAAAGACCCAAAAACAGGAAGATGAAGAATGCTGCTTCGGCATTACGCTGTCCCCTATTCACGTCTACAAGAAGCCTGCAATGACAACTGGGAAGGAAAAAGATCAGACCTACACATATATGTGTGCCAAAGAACTGGAAGCCCCAGCTCAGATGGCTAGAATGTCAGGCATTTCCTCTGCTGCTGTATGCGACTGCATCTACTAGCCAGAGGTCAAAAGTAAATTCCAGTTTCCAGTTATGGGGTTTGGGTTTTTTTGTTTGTTTGCTTTAAATCAAAAGAGTGTTTTCTTTGCCCTTCTAAAGTTATATGCCAGTGCCAAACACATTTAACATTGAACATACTAATACTTTCATTTATAGATGCCATTTCTGGCATATGTATCTGAAAAGTAATTTAAATTCTAGCACCTTAAATTATGTAGATTGACTTGCAACTATGACAACGATTTTTACATGCCTCTAGAATGAAGATGATCATAGAAAAGTACTATTTGTTCTCTTCCTAACCGAAGCTAAGAGTTAGCAAAAGCTTTACCTCTTATGGACAGCAAGGCAGAATTTGCATCTTTTAACATAAGTTGACATATCTGACTCTAGACAAGCTATTTATTTTACATCATATAAGTTACTTGATGAATGAGGAAGAAAGTTTTCTTGGATTCTAACAGAAAGAATTTAAAAAATACTTTGAATACAGAACACTTGAAGGCATCTAGAACAGAGAATGCAGGAATTCACGAAGGGGTAGAGGTACTGCTCATCAGCACTAAGGCTAAGAATGCCCTTGGTTGGCTGGTTTTTTTCTGAGAAAGCCATTCAGCCTTGAGGTCAGTGCTTCACCTGTAAGACACTCACCCTCTTCCCAAATGTTTGCGTATTTATCAGCAATTTGAAGCATAAACATGGGCCCAAAATATATTATGACAGAGAGCAGACAGATACCCCAACATTTGAAGAGCAGGCATTTCACTTTTAAGCATCCATAGAGGGCACACACGTACCACCTACACTCAGGTACAGCATGTATGGATACTGGCCTAAGCACCATCTCACTGTCCCTGGGAAAAGTGGTACAGAGTCCTGAAAAGCTCATTTACAGCTAAGTAGTTTCCATATCCTTAAACCAAAGTTTTAAAACCGTGAGCTGTGAACACTTTGGGGTAGGGTTCCTGCTTCAACTCTAGTCTCCATCCCTCCAAACTACTTACCATAGACAAACATCAGGCTGATAATGCTTCATTATATCGCATAGAGAAGTTAGTTGAAGCTGTGGAAGCTGCATAGTGTTTGTTCTATTTCGAAAGAACAACAACAATACTTAAAAAAATAATTCAAGGCCTGAATTTGGAGAACAAAGAGCTAAAATAGTTTTTCACCAAGCTCAACAACCATTCAGACTTACAAAATGCTGGTAAATTATTTTAAGAGACAATTGCAAAGTTTACTGGAGGTGGTAAAAAAAGGGCAACTTAATTTTCTGACAGGCTGTTCCTCACTATGAGATACAGCCAATGTATTAAAATTGCCATATTGACCAGTATGTCACTGACACGACTATCACTGGATACAACCATCCAACACTCGCTTATCTCTGTCAGCATCAAAGGTGCAAATATTCAAACAAGACTTGCCCTGTCAAAACACGACCTGTGACCCACACCAAGTGCCACAGGAATATAGCTTCCTGCTAGTATGCAACATTAGCCTAATATTTACACATTGTTCAATCTGAGATCTTTGCTCAGGTCTCTTCTGTCATATGTAGATAGCTTTTGATCCTTAAATAAACACTGAATTCAGAAGCATTCTGCTGTAAATCACCTGCTTCATTTTCTCTTTCTTCCCCAATTTTAAGAGAAGTTAAGGTCAAGGATTCATTAAAACCAGTAACTTGTTGTCAGAGAAAACATGCACATACTTCAGCACAACCTACTTGCCACCATGGAAAAGAACATTTGGAAGGCACTGAGCTTATCAAAAGCAAGATCCTACTGACTGCAAGATTCCTGTCTTGCCCCTTTCCTTCTCTTACGGAGACTCCAGGTATAACAGGTTATCTTGTATTATTTTCAAATTAATGCAGATAAGCATTTGAAACAGGAATAGGCAAGAATGCTCCTTTGTCTCTAGAAACAACCACGCTTTGACCATTCATATCTAACTGCAAGCTTTGTGGGACGTGCTTGTCACACAGTCCTGTCCTACAGTGAAGATTACACTTCTGTCCAATCTCAGAAACTGCAAGTTTGAAGGCAACTGAAGTGTCACAAACTGAAGAACCAGTACCTTTCTCCATAAGCATTATGTACTCAAGTGATTTGGATGTAGGAGAAGGCAAGGCAAGGGTGGCACTTCCAAGCAGCTCACAAGAGCAAGTATAGCAAAGAAGGAAAACAGGCTCAATTACTACACAGTAGAACCATCACAAATGTACACAAAATAAAAAGGAAAAAATAGAAGTACAAAGATGCAATATTGGTTACCATTGTGAGTAATTCTTGGGATACTAACAATTCTAAGGTTTTTTTGTTGGTGGTCTTTTTTTTTTACCAGCTGTGCAGTTTTGGGTTCTTTCAATTTTCCCTTTTAACACATTCTGCAATACAGTTCTCCCCCGTTACTTAACCCATAATTACTCAAAATCTAATTAAGCCTAACATTAGATATCCAGCCACATCAATACAGAAACATGAACTTCATTGTTCCCTTTTGGTATCTTTCTGAAGCTTCTGCAAAGTTTTTGTACTGTTAGCTTCAAATTTCATGGCACAGGTATTCTCTGTGTGCCAACTCATCTTAAAAACAGAAGATGCTGAAAGAGCCAATGTTTTAGAAAAATATTATGCTTCCTTGGCCAAGGAACAGTTCTCTGAGGAGCTAGAGTCAGAAAACTGTTAAGTCCTGCAAATTTAACATGATTCTGTTATGCTGTGAAGGCATTTGCACTGCCAGATGTGCCATTGTCACAAAACCCTCTCATAAATTAACAAGCAAGTTTTCTTCCCTTTTGGTTTTTTTGGAAGACTTCTTTATGTATTTAAGTTTAAATAATTATTCCTAATCTGTACTATTTCCACATCAAATGTTTTTTCCTTCTCTATCTCTGCATTCAGAAACAAAGCCCGAAAGCTATGCCATTGTTTTCCTCTCTGCCTCATGTGAAATTTTGCCTTCAAATGCATTTACTTGGCTCTCACAAGCATACTCAAGGGTAAAATCTGGACCTTTGCCACAATCACATTCCTTATTGCAAATACATGCCAACCTTCAAAGTTCAGTTATTTGAGCAAAAACATACGTTAATTGTTACGCGAGAGGAGTGGAAAGTGTATCAGATTAAAGCACATTTGAAAGTATTTTGCTACCCCCCCCCCCTTGCTTGATAAATCAGCATAAAGGTGGATTTGTTCTGTTCTAGTTTTTCAACATAGCTGCAGCCATTAAGACCACACAAGTGAAGTTTTAACACAAAATCACACTTAACAACAACCAAACAAGCATTCAGAATAAAATTACCTTCTCATATTTGTTATTCCAGGACTGGTCTAACAGGTATTGCAACATTTGCCAGTATAAAGTTATTCAGTTACATGTAAAAAATAATGGAATGCAAGGAGTATGTTGCAATAAGCCAGCTTAATAGATACCAGAGAATTAAAATGGTTTTTTCCTTTCACCTATGAAGGACAGCAGTGAAGAGCTCGGAAAGGTACAAGCCAGGTAACCAAGAAGCAATGATTAAAGACAGTTTCAATAACTTAATATCAGCAGCAGGCTTTACATTAAGAGAAAAATGCAAGTGAAGGGTGTTAATTTACCTAAAGCATTAACCACATCTTCCATTAAAAAAAGGTATAAAATTTATTCTTCAAATATATTTGGAAAAAGACTGAGCTTTACTTCTACCTGAAAAAGCTTATGCTTTTGATAGAGTTAGAAGTGATAAAGTAATTTGGTTTCTTTTCATAGAGCCCAAGAGCACACTGAGAGAACTTGAAAGAAAAATACACCACCTTTGCTACAGCTGGTGGCACTTATGCTCTCCATAGTACTCAAGAACACCTTTGTCTATGTGCCACAACACTACCTTGTATTATCAAAAGAAACACGACTGCCAATTTACTTTAAAGAAGCAGGTGAGTACAAGGAAGTTGCTCATCTTGAAAAGAATTTGCAGACTGAAGTTTTTAGCAAACCCAGTTGAAGAACTACTGTACCTGAAGTACAGCCCACATAGTGAAAGACAGGATGCTGCTAACACACAACTGCCCACCCCCTCATTCCAAAGACCTGCCACTGCCTTTGAAGTGGGAAGGTGGCAAGGCACATTGCCTTTTCCATGGACAGCTCACAAGAGCACAGATCCTGACTTGCTCTGGTAAAGAAGGAGCATGCTCCAGAATATCCTTAGGTTGCTGTTCTTTAAAGCTCTGTCATGCTATCAGAGCTTCTGCCAGTGTCCAGCATACAGGGAAAGAAAGAGGATCTCAAACTGGGATAGTCTTTAAAACTACTGAGGCTGGGTCACATCAGTTACTGACTTCCTAGTGTTTCTTCATGCATGCTAGGCAAGGTTTTGAGAGAACTGGACTGGTACAACACACCAAGTTTTCAATGCTACAACCTACCTATGCCCTAGAATTGTATCTCAATGAAAAAAATGCCTTCCTCCTTTGCTTCCCTCACAGCCAATCCTCTGTCTCTTGCACAGAGTCTGAAGAACTGACTCTTCTGTACTGTCTGCAGTTTATTCTTAGCAGAGCACGACTACAAGAATGTGGAGATGCAGCTCATTAGACTTCTGTTTGTTACTGTGGCTCAGCAAACGTATGGCATCTCCTCACTCTTCGCTCTCTGGCCATATTTTCCACAGTCCACTCCAGCAGTCCAAGGTCAACCAAGCTGTCATCATTAGCAGTCTTCTGAATAGAAACAAGCTTTCTAAGCTCAAGAACACAGGATTTCCTGAACCATATCAAGAGCAGGCACTCATCAAGACAATAACCAAAAGCATTTTAAACAAACAAAAAAACCCACCCCAACACAGGAATCTATTATTATTTTAGGTATGTGATAGCTTTTCCAGACAGTCTCTTTCTAGCCCCAAATGTGTCCAGTTCCTCATAGTAGGATGCTTCACAACCTCTATACAAACCTGTTATATGAAAAGTCACATGCAGAGAACCAGGCACTTTGAACCTGATGACGGAGCTGGGAGACCTCTAAGGATTTTTATCTGTATGCTATATGATATTCTATTCTAAAGTAAAAGGTCTTCAAACATTTGTTGTGTATCTACACAAAAAATAGTCTGTAGTTAGTTACCAATCCTTTCAAATGCATCTAATCCTACTGTTTTCTAGGAAAACATGGGCACGGGGTGGGGATGACCATGACCTTCAGTACCTATATTATTGAGACATTGCATTAACCTCTCAGTATTTTCTTGAACAGAGTCATCAGGATCCCTAGAGACATTACAAATATTTCAGTAGAGATAAAACAGACACTCCTCATTACAGGATTCCCCAGTTCGGGGCAGAGCAAGAATTCAGGAGACAAAATAAAGAACATGACTTTCAGGCCCTGCCAATGGTATCTAAGCAACATGATATTATGGCCCAAGCAGCCTGAGTTTGGGAAACGACAAAGTTGTCTTATTTGCCTAAAGTGGCTTGTTTAAGTGAACTTGGGTGAAAACACTATGAAATAGGTAGGCAAAAAAAGCAAAAGGAGATGGGGAAATGTAAAGGTGGAAAGAAACATGAGGAGCCCAGGAAGACAGGCAGACAAGAGCCAGTATGGAAAGATCCTATAAAAAGCTAACAGGAGAAGTTTGGGTTAGCTGAGTAAGCAAGCTAGAACTCACAGCAAGCCCAGAAGGGAAGACCACACACAGCCTAAAGAGCTTAACTATAACACAAACTAGATAAAAAGAGGTTGACTAGAGAGGCACCTGAAAGGGAAGGTGCAAGCACAAAACGATACAAGAAACCGAAGTACATGCAAAAGCCCTGACCCCATAGCACATGCACACTCCTATCTGGAAATGGGACTCCAGATTTTGGCTCACTGCCTGTTATTTGCCAGGTGGTACTGGTGGAAGAGATTCCACACCCGCAGGCAAAGGCAGCTTTCAGTGAACCATACAGGTCGATGGAGCTGGCAACTACAGCTAACGCTATGCATTAGCTCCAGCATCTCTGTGTATGTTTTATACCTAGTATGGTCGGGACAGCCTACCTGCACCATTCCCTCTTCTTTCAAGGAAACAAATCCAGCAAAGCAAAAGCAAAAAAGAGAGGAAGAAGAAAGAAAATCCAACGAACTGACTTTAACCAGAACAAGCAAGCCACATTGATCTAGCACCACTAGTCTCTATAATACCCTTGCCTCACTCAACTGTTCAGGAAACAGAAAGGTGGATCCCTCAGTTAAATCAATTCTACAGCCCAACAGAACTTGTCACAGCTATGTAACTTTAATGAAATTGTTTGAGCCAAAATTTCTCTAGATGTCATTGTATACTACTAATTTTCTAGGTTCCAATTTGTCATATATTCTGTAGAGTTATAAATCTACTTCAGCTGTGCTTTTAAGAACAATACTACCAAAAAAGCAGTTCACTTAATAGGAACTTCCCATTTTTTTATCTCCATAATTAGAAAGAAAGCTACCTTACCCATTTTTCCCTCAGCAGGATGGAGTTAAATATCTTCCCTTGACTCAGTTCTGTTACAAAAGTTCATCAACATGCGAATGATACACAAATTTATAATGAATATTTAAAATATCTTGCAGAGTAACATGTCACTGAACAACACAAAACATTCTCAATTGTTTAGTAAGTATCTTCAAAGTAGAACACCCATTGAAGTAGCTGCTTGTACAGCACTTTTCTTCTTTAAGTTCTCTTCAGAACCTATAATTATGGTGTATCCATCATTCAGGTGTTCAACTTGTCTTTCATACCACTATTCATTTAATTATCCATATGAAGGATGGAGAGGAGAGGGAAGTGTGATTACCCTCTCTTAGTTCCACTTTCCATGGCTGCAGATTCTATTAGAGTATTTCAAAATTTAAATTACTAGTTTCAGATCTTCCCGCTGTTATGTTGAACAGACAATCATTAGAGTGAAGCATACACCAATACTTTGGATTCCAGGAAAATTTTAATTAGACATATTTAACAGATCCTATTAATCACGCCTTTTTACATGACACTACAGTTCAAGACAGCTTGCCTTGAATAAATAGAAAGATTTCTCTATTTTAACATGGCTAAAGAACCTGCTGGTCTGCATATAACTAAGCTGTGTTTCAGGTGGGCTTTCTAAATCGATTAATTCAACCTTCAGACTGTGAAGTTTGAAAGGCTGAAATACTCAAACAGCACATACTGGCTGAGACACGCCAAAGGGGCTATCCCATGCTACCTAAGAGACTTGGCTTGCATACCAAACAGGGATGTGGCAAGCACAAGGGGAAAAAAGTTACTCTTCTTTTCCATTAGTTACAGGATGAAGCATACACTTTAATTACCTAAACAAGTAGTAATGCATTTAAAGAAACAACCTCCATAAGCAGTTAGGACTCAATTGCCAATCCTAGTAAGAGAAAGAGGGAATAAGCGTTTTCAGTGCAAAACACAGTAGGCAGACTGGACTGACAACAGCTCTCAAATGCAGTCAAATTGAAGCTGTGTCATGACTTCTGCCTTTGTTAGGAAATAGATGGATTTAACTTCAAACATTTCACGAGGGTAGGCTTTGATAGTCGGAGGATGCAAATACAAATTCACATTCTTATGAGGAAGAACTAGATGGTTTTAACACTCAAGTTTAATAGTCAGATTTCTGGTATTTAAGGGTAGCATTGCTGTTTCACCACTTAAATCAACTATCCTATCTGTGAAGGATTAAAAATCAACAGGTCTTTAACTCTTCTACTGCTGCCTTATTGTCTGTGGCTTTGGAGAATACCCTCCCCATGCGCCTAAAAAAGGAATACAAACAAGAAAACAAATAAACAAGGAAATTGCTGTGAAACACAACTGCACTGTGACATAGCAGACAGTTTACTTGTATTGTTACCTCACGGCTAAGCTTTAAACAAGAGGTTGCTGAAGGCAAGCTACTCAAGGAATCAACCTGCTTTAGTTACGCCATGTCACAAATTGAGGTCATTTCTTCTGAGTCTGCAAAAAACCAAAAAGGCATCCACAGAAGATTTCTAGCAAGTTAAACACATGATGAATTGTCACGCCAACATTAGTCCTGCTAAACTACATGCTCAGTCATACCTTCACACATAAAAAAACCAAGTGGTGAGTACGATGGACTTAAGAATCCGTTCACATTACTACCCACTACTACAGCAACAAACAAAAGGCCAAAGGTTGTGACTCTCCTCTTCATCTAACTAAAAAAAAAACACAAAAAAACCACACAAAGCATTGTATGCCTTTAGTCACCAACATCATGTTCAACAATAATGAATGTCTGTCCACCAGCTACTTCTTCCTCACAAGATCTCCTTGTTTAAAGTCCACAACTCAAAACCAATTTTCTTATCACAAAGGAATATGACAGGTGACATCAGACCACACTTCCTTAACTCCGAGGCAGTAACTTTAAATATGGTTAGTAGCCTTATAGAGACATTCATTTTCGCAATATGAAGCACTGGCTTAAAGCAGACCAAGTAAGCAGGTTCACACCACTAATCAACTCTAGTATGTTCCTAGACACTTTGGAAAATAAGCAGCAATTACAGCATAATAGAAAGGGCTCAAGATAAAACTTTTGATAGCTCTTCAAAACAATCCTAGAAACACACCATAGGAATTTCACTCCAACTGGATGTATTTGAACAAACTCATTTCCAATTCATACATAAGCAATGATAAATAAGAAAAACCACCAAAAAAACCCAAACAAAAATAAATAATTATGTATGTGTGCAGAAGAATAGATGTATGTGGCCTAATTCAAGTCTAATCAAAGGAACACAAAAATGGAAAAATACAAGCATTAAAGTAACCCTGCATTATGCAAACCTAAGGAAAACAGCAGAATTTATGCATTCATATAAGAAAAGGTACAACTATACTCAAACACTCCTTTATCTATACCTTTGCTACAAAAATCCACTTTCTTTATTCTTAGTTCAGTCACATCAATACCTCTAAAGAGAGCTTTCCACACTGCTTTACACCTAAAGATACATGAAGGTAGCTACCAGAAACTATCAACAGAATGGCTTTAGTCTTTGAATCTGCAAATATTGTTAACATACCTAGCACAAAGTATCACTTTCTTCCATTCTTAAACCTATGCATTTGGAAACTTACTGAAGTTCTACTTTCCTTTAAAACATACAATTGTCTTCTGAAAAGTACAAAACCACAGGCATCTGAAACTACCCAAGTTTTCCTAAAACATATTAAACTAGACCCTAGCTTTCATCAAATGCACAGAAAAATTACTAACTCTGAATTACTGAAGACAAGTGCTTACCTTCAATCCTTTTTAAGGCCGACAGGCAAGTATCCCGGCTTGGAAATTCAAATGGATTATTACAGGTCCGAATGGTGTCACATTCGCATTTCCCGTTGATTATGTTACAACCTGTTATAAGGTTTTCATTGCATGGTTCGAATCCAAGAAGCTGATCATCATCCCAGTTTTCATCTAAAATAAACAAACAAACTTGCTCACTATTGCATTTTGGCTACAGTAGATAAATTCAGCTGCTTTGAAGCTGGGTGCAATTCACTTCAAGTTCAACATAGCACTAAACAGAAGACAACAGATTAAAAGAAATAATGGATTAATCAAAATTGTGGGATTTGAAAATACCATGTTTCACAGCTGTTCCATTGACAATTTTGCTACAGTTACTGACACTGCTTACTCCCAACTGTATGTGAAACTGTGATACCCTGAGGAAATGCATAGCTGTAGCACAAATGACTGCTACTCTAACTGAAGTTTACAGACACTTGAGGTTATATTTATCAAGGAAGTGAGAATATTGGACAGAATCTACAGCTGTTATAAAAGTCAAAATTGAGTCAGTAAGAGAGCATTTTTAAATCCGATTAAAAAATATATCACACAGAATTCACTCCACAGATACAAATTTTTATTACAAAAAATACTTCAAGATGCCATGACTTTGATTCTGTAATATGACCAAAATTGAGTTTTCCAGCACTCCCGCATCACTGACCACATGCTAGGAGAACTGCTCAAGCACATCACTCTCCATGCTGTCAAAGGTTGGGCCAGAATGAGTGTCTCTGCTCAAATAATTCTGCTGCTTTTGAATCAGTCCCATAAAACGTAACTCATTCCCACTGTACAACTGCCCATTTTCCTGCTAGAAGGAGGCTACATGCAATAAGATTATTTTTTTTCCTTTTCAGGAAGCGATAAATCCAGTTGATCCAGATTTCCATTGAGATTACCAGTTCTACAAAATTTCAGCTCTGTTAGGCCAGGTGCACACACAACATCCCACCAACTCAGAAGTTTAAGCAAGATAATGCTTTTTATGCAAAATAGAAGAAAAAAAGCAGGCATTAGGTATCCTTCACTATGCAGCACCAGGTAATTTACCAGCCTTGTCTTCCAAAACAAGTACTACACACAACAGTCACACAGATAGTCCACTGACTTCTAGCAATGACAAAAGGAACAAATATCTATTTTCAATCTTTACATCCTTCTATTTCAGAGCAGCTTTCACACTGGGCCTTCTAGTAGCTCTACCTGATTTTATGCATTACCAACAAGCAAATTTCCAATACAGATCTTGCCAAGAAACACTTGTATGGGAGGCTGCAGCCCAATACAAACTGTTTGCCATGCAGTAGTCTGACATTCAACAGAAGTCTAAAAACTGAGAAGAAATAAGAGTATACACACAAACACACACCAAGATGCACATATAATTACTGTTCACTCACAGAAACATGTGGAATATCTGCTAATCTGCGTCTTTTCAAAGAACAACCAACACCTGTAGAGACCTGTTTACCAGCTAAGTGCTGTACATGACCTACATACAGCAAATATCACAGTAGATCCTCATAAGTATGTCTCTCCCTGTAAAACCAACTGCTTGCTTTCTGTTACAAAGCAGAAAATT